>NW_007245769.1:378438-471393 GCF_000164805.1 Carlito syrichta | reverse complement strand
AAAAAAAAAAAAAAAATGTGTCCTGGCTTTTAAAATTTTATCTTTGTGTTTATCTGTTATACAGTGTTTCTTGATAGCTAGTAGTAAACGATGACAGTCATAACTAGCTTATCCATGAGTTATAAATTAATCTATATTTGATGGTATGGAAATAAAATGAGACAGGAAGTGATTATTTAGTTTAAAAATATATAATAAAAGTATAAAGGGGTTAATGGATTTAATGACATTGAATTGATTCTGTCACCTTTAGAGAGTATAAACTTTTACTGTTGTAGCTGAAATAAAGCTGAATTTTCCTCCTAATTCTGTCATAGTTAGTTGTTACTAAGCCACTTTAATTGCCCCACACTTCTGTGTAAACAGTATGACTGAAAATTTTGTTTGTTTGTTTGTTTGGGTGTTTTTTGCAACTTTGACTTGAACAAGGTTAAGTTATAAATGACAACTAAAGGGAAAAAAAATCTGTGAAGTGTTAGAAGAGGCATTTTTCATAGGAAGTAATAAAATAAACTATACATATTAGAACTTTTCCTTCCTTTTGAGAGATTTATGGTAAGATTTCAGCAGATAAAATCAATGTACTGTGAATTATAAATAGGTCTTTGAGGGACTGGATGATGAATCCAAAATTTCTAAAAAAAACATTAGGACACCTGTGGAATTAGGCAAGGACACAAGTGAATTCAAGTTTCCTCTTGAAAGATGATTATAATTTGTAGAAGTGAAGTTGCCCGCTGTTGTTTGAAATGACAAGATATTTCAATTTCACATACCTATTAAATATGCCCAGGTTTTTAGGCTTATATGCAAGAATAAACAAATCAAGAAGTAGTATTTACATGTTCAACCTGATATTCTGAGCTTTTCAGCATGATATATCTGGGTGAAAATGACGAGAGAAAGGAAAGAGAGAGAAATGGGGGGGATAAGGGAAAAAGGGGAAGAGGGGAAGAAGGAGAAAGAGAGAGAGAAAAAGAGTATGTTAAATAAATTTATACCAAAAAATTAGGTGCTTATGTTTCCCAGGACAAAAATCCATGTGAAGTTTTTTCCTAGTTGATTTTTAATTACATGACTTTAAGAGTGACGTAACAAAAGATAATGAAGTTATATTCTAATCTTTTATAGCCTTATTTTCAGTGCCTACTATGACATAATATGTTGTTTAGATTGTCGTTCTTGCAGAATAGCAGTCTCTAGATTACCCCATATCATATTCAAATGAATACTCTTAGCTGTTCAAATCTCATTAACTTTTTTAAAGATTTCTAAAAAGTAGAATTTGCAATGTATAGGTCTGTGCTTTATTAACATGTAAAAAACATGTCAGTGACATGCTGATAAAATTTAAGTGCTAACCAGTACTCTCCAACTATATCCCATGATTCCCTTTCCATCTTTTTAGGCAATTTAAACCCAATGGTCTTTCTTCTTCCTGTTTCCTCTCATACCATCTTTTTTGATGACTTCATTATTTATATTAATGCCTTAGTACGTACACATCTCAATCGCCTCAAGAATTTAATAATATTTTTTGGCTCAATTCTCTGTTTTTACTTTCCACACTAGCTTGAAAATAAGCCTGAATCTCATCCCTCTTTGGCACTGCTCTGCATAAAGTCCTTGAACTTAATGTTTCCTCTCTCTGAACACGCTCTGATTACATCTGGCCTAGTCTATCATATCCATTAGCCTGACTTTTTCTTTACCTACAAGACATAAATATTGTCCTGCACTTCAAACTACTCTTTGATTAGTTTTCTGTTGACTACTCTCAATTTTGTTGTTGTTACCAAGCCTGGATACAATAAGACATTTAAAACTATTCCTATCACTTTTCTATATTACTATCTATACTTTCTGTTTCTTACTATATAAATGCAGTTTCCACATTTCCACAGAAATCTCCTTCCTACCAGTGGGCATATTTTCTCTGTTGGAGAGCTCAGTCATTATGGTGTTTTTTTTGTTGTTGTTGTTGTTTGTTTTTTGAGTTGGTGTCTCACTCTTGTTGCTCAGGCTGGAGTGCAGTGGCACGCCCATGGCCACCACAGTCTCAACCTGCTGGGCTCACGTGATCCTTCAACCTCAGCCTTTCAAGTAGCTGGAACCACATATATGCGCCACCATGCCCAGCTAATTTTCCTTGATTTATTGTAGAGATGAGCTCTTGTCTGGTTGACCAGGCTGGTCTCATACCCCTGAGCTCAGGCAATCCTCTTGCCTGCACCTCCCAAAGTGCTGGCATGACGGACGAAAACCATTTGGTGATTTTTACTGTGTCCAGCCATTTGGTGATTTTTACTGAGACCTTTATTAGTTACTGTTCCACTGAGTCCACATTTTCCCATTTACCTTCTCATTAATGGAACAGTGTGAAAGACATTTAATAAAAATGTCCTTTTATATATGTTGATGTTAACTCAAAATTAACCTATCAAAATAACTTTTCCACCTAAAAATAAGAACTTCTATTTTCATTGTTAATAAAAATCATTATTTTTCCCAGTCAGGATTCAAGCTCACTCTTATTATTATTATTTTAACTCTCCCTGTTCCTATATCTCCTAAGCCATTTTTTTTACCAAGTACTTTTCTCATAATTTTCACCACCATAGGCCAGGTTTTCATTCCTTTATAAAAATTATTTTATTGTTTATTTTCATTTGTGTCAGCATCTCACTTCTTCACCCAGGCTAGAGTGCAGTGGCATGGCTCATCACAGCCTTAACCTCCTGGGCTCAGGTGATCTTTCTGCCTCAGCCTCCAAGTAGCTATGACTACAAGAGTGTACCACCATGCTGGCTAATTTTTCTTTTCTTTTTTTTTGTAGAGACAATATCTTGCTATGCTGCCTATGCTGGTCTTGAACTCATGGGCTCAAAGAATCCTCCTGCCTTGGCCTTGCAAAGTGCTAGGATTATGAGTCACCAATTAATGAATATTTGCTAGTCCTCTGCTTATTTTTTCTGCCTTGAGTTTCTAGATAATTCTATATATCATGTATAACAATGCTTTTACTGAGTTTCTTCCTAAAATATCGGCGACACTATATTCTGCATCTTAAATTGTATCCCTTTAGTTCCTCTCCAGGTTTTATGTGACATCAATCTAGTCAATCCATCCTATCACAAATCTATTGTGCTAAATTCACTCCTCAGTCCTACTTACATCCTTATTGTCATAAGAACATACCATGTTTTTTCTTAACTTCACATCTTTACTTATGTAGCTAATCTGGAATGGAACGGATTTTATGGCCTTTTCTCTAGTCTATAAATTTAAAAAATTCAGTTCATATCCTCTATACCATGAAACCCAGGCTTTTCTAGGACTACAGTCCACAGTGATGTCTCTCTTTTAAAAGCCATTCAGAATTTGTCAGGTGTGCTACATATCCTTATCACTTTCTTATTTACTACAATATGCTTTTCCTTTCTTTTCTTTTTATCTATAAGTTCTCCCAAAGACAGATCAAATGGTTCTAGGCAAGGTCAACTGAATATATCTTTTCTGTATCCCTTCTAATCTTATTTAGTGGATAACAGCAACCTGGCTTTACTATGAATTGGTTGTGTGTCAGCTGTTTAATTGGGTTATTAGTGACTTTTCTTGAAGGTCCATTTGCAGAGTAAAAACAATTCTTTGACTTAGATTGTTTGCTTGATTGGACTGAGGTTGTCATTAGGAAGAGGAAATATAGAGCCTTAAGCTTCTATGAGAACATTTGAGAGGCATTATAGAATATTGTCTTAAAGAATAAATTCTGGAGCTGAGATCTCTATCTAGTTTCAACCCAGCATCTCCCTCTTGTTTACCATTTACAAACTGTCTTCTTGAGTAAATTATTCAACCTCTCCTTGCCTCAGCTTCTTCTTTTAGTAATAAGGATAATGTTAATAGCAATTTCAGGAGATTGATTCAATTCAGGATAACATTAATAACAATTTCAGAGGATTAATAAGATTCAATGATTTAAAATATGTTGGTAGAACAGGGTCTATAATTTAGCACTCAATTGACATAAACAATTTTTTATTTTGAGTCTTTGTCTTTATTTTTCTTAATTGACCCATTTTTCTTAAAGCTATTTATCATGATAAATTAGTAGAATCTGACCAGTTAGCAAAATGAGCACAATAGAATACAAAGATTTTGGAGAACAGATGAACTTTCTCTCTTCAAACTTTCAGGTATTCTGAATGAGGAAGGTACAGGGTCTCTCTCCTCAGGGAGGTAAGGACTTAGGAATTCTGAGTTTCTCACTTATTTGCCGTATTTATTGAGTGTTTGCACTTGACTGATACATGTTCTGGATACTGTAGGAGATTTTTCTTTTCTTTTTGTCACATGACAGAAAGGACTCATGCTTTAATAATACAATATGCTTGTATGAGTAGAAGTAAGTGGGAGTAAAGATGAAAGTACAATAGAAAGTGATATATTCAAGATGACAGAATAAATTCTTATCGTTAGAGACATTTGATTTTCCAAAGATCCAAACACTTCTCTGCCTCCCAGCCCTTGTATTTTGGTGACTGATGATAACTTGTCTTTGGTTGACTGCCAGTATGGAAACGATACTAATCAAAGCCTAGAAAGTAAGGAATGTTGATAAATAAGTATGTATCAGTTATCCAAGAATGCCAGTATCATGTAAGAAAGCACATTTTAATAAGTTCATTTTTCCTCATCCCTTTCAAACCTGCAGGATAATAGAACCATATATGTTTATGTGTAAAGTGATAGCTAAGAACACAATTTATCGTTAATCCATGAATGTGAAATTGGCAAAACCTTTATAGAGTATGAAGTTCTTTGTTTTTTGCTATATATACAAAACTCTGGAAATTGAATGGGCTAGATAGACACTGTGAGATGAATCGTCAAGGCAGGTCATTTGATGGTTCTCATTCACTACCTTGTTCCCATAAGTTATCCTCCTTCTCCTCCTTCTCCTCCTCCTTCTCTTCCTTCCCTTCCTCCTCCTCCTCCTCCTCCTCCTTCCCTCCCTCCCTCCCTTTATTCTACTTTCTTCATCCCTTTTTTCTTTTCTTTTCTTTTTTTTTTTGAGTTGGAGTCTCACTCTGCCACCCAGACTGGAGTGCAGTGGCTGCTCTCGGCCACCGCAACCTCGACCTGCTGGGCCCCGGCGATCCTTCCGCCTCAGCCTTTAGAGTAGCCGGAATTACAGGCATGTGCTACCACGCCCGGCTGATTTTTTGATTTATTGTAGAGATGAGGTCTTGCTGCCCAGGTGGGTCTCGAACCCACAGGCTCAGGCAATCCACTCACCTCAGCCTCCCAAAGGCGCGGGATTGTAGACTGAGCCACCGAGCCCGGCTCTCTTTTTCTTTTTTTAAGCTTCAAGTTATATATATATATATATATATATATATATATATATTCATCCTGCATGCTTAGGGTAACAGGAGTACTTGAGTCTGGAACAGCTAGTATCTGTTCACATGCCTGTTTAGTTGTGCTGTGGTAGATAGTCGGGTATATAATAAGGGGAAATGAGATTAACCTTCCTTCTCTTCCAGAGAACAAATGGAGTTCAATGAAAAGATGAATATTAGTTTCAGAATTAATAAAAAAGAAACATAACTTCTGAAGTAATTTTTCACCTGGGTGGCATGAGCCATGTATTTGTCCTTAGAGGCCACATTCAGTAATTTATTTAATTCCTCTTATAAAGCACTAGACATTTAATTATAATTTATTTTGGAAATTCCATACATCTTCCTCACTTTCTGATTTACTTTTATGCTATTATTAAGAAATATATTCAGAATGCAAGGGAGAAAATTGAAAAGTAGCAAAATTTCAGATTGGTATTTGTATGCAGAACATGTGCAGTCTGTCATTCTGAAGTAGTATTGATGATACACGATTTATTTAAACTTAGAAAGCATAAAGCAGTGCATATGAATTCTCCATGTACTCTAATGCAAGGTTTTCTTTCTGTGTAATTTACACATGTGAACTACACAGGTTCAGATATAGGAGGAGATCAATCTCATATTTTCTGAAATGTATTTCTGAAGTCAATCATTCTAATTCGGGTGTATTAAATGTCTACTCTGCTAAACAATTGCAGTGCATTGGATAGGTCATTCTCTCTTTTGCCCCTGGATAAATATTGAATGTGCTGTTTTCTTGCCTATATTTTACTTGGCTAACTTGTGTTCACACTCCATACTTCAGACTTTTGTTTAGCTCTTCCTCACACCCACAAGGCAAACACACCCACACACATACATAATAAACTCAAGGCAGAGATACGTGTGTATTCTAGTCCCCACAAACAATCTGCACCTAGACTTAGAATTATATTGCCATTTCTCAGTATTGTTCTTATGCCCTGGTAGCTTTTCTGTTATATGAGAGCAGACACTGTGTCTTGTTTCTCTGTATATCTCCAGCCCAGCCCATTGCAGCTCCTCAGGACATTGTGTTGACTGTTGTTGTAAATGCCTATGGAGCAATCTGACCCTGGTAGCAGAGCTCCTGGGACTTAAGCATCAATGAATATTCATCAAAGGAAAGAATCATATGCTCTCTGAAAGCTGAGATTCTTGCCCTCGTGGAATGCACAAAGTAGTAAGGAAAATCTTATCAGCAGAAATGACTTCAAGTTAGTATGATACAAGCCTGGTATGAGTATATACAGAATTTTATAGGCACGCATAGTAAAGTAAAATCTCTTCATGCCGGGATGATGAAAGGGGCTTCTTATAGTAGCTGGTCTGACATGTCAGTTCTGTCACATCATAATAAACTTAGACCAATAACCATAAGGATGAAACAGATGACTGTTTCATAAGCATTAATATTTTCAGGTTATTAGTATTTTCTGAGAATAATATTAAGACAACAAACATTTATCTTACTTAAAAATCATTTGCTGACAGATGGTTTCTTAAAATAGAAGAGACTTCAGAGTGTGGCACACAATTACATCCACACTTGCCATTCTTGTTTCCCCAGTACAAAAACATTCTTAGGAATACCATATAGATATAATCTATACCACTGTTTTCCTTACTTGGTAAATGCACAGCAGTGCTCTTTTTTCTTCTTCTTTAGTATTGAGTTCCATGCAAAAGCAATTTATTTGTTAGTAAAGCTGGAAATGAATTTAGTGTCTTGATTTAAATTTTCCCAACAAAGAGGAGCTTTGCCTAAACTTAGTATATTTCTCTATGACCAAGGAGACAGAATCACAGTTAGATGTCAAGTAGTATATTACTTTTGCACCAGACACAGTTGTCACCTCCCTATAAAATTAAGTTATTAGTTTTATTCCTTACTTATTTAATTCAATTTGTGAAATATTCATTAGTATCTAGTAAAGACAGAATCTGTTTAGTTACATTTGAAACAAAATATTAAAAGTGCTG
The DNA here is from genome assembly GCF_000164805.1 of Carlito syrichta. Classification (NCBI taxonomy): domain Eukaryota; kingdom Metazoa; phylum Chordata; class Mammalia; order Primates; family Tarsiidae; genus Carlito; species Carlito syrichta. Next base: position 463,984 of record NW_007245769.1, on the reverse strand, counting down.
TCATTTCATAAGTAACAGTACTTTATCTTGTGCTTATCTCTTTTGCAGAAGTACTTTACATCAGGTTTAGAAATCCATAGAAGTGAGATTTATTTATTATTCAGAGAAAATATTGGAGTGTTTTATTTCACTGATATGAAAATGTCCTTTCTTAGTATGAACTGTTACTCTTTTGACTTTAGGTGTGAATGAATTAATAGATGGTGCTCATTCATTTATTTTTATTTTTCTGTTTATTTCATTTGTTCCTTAAATATACATATTGCACATTTAATATATGCTAGGTATTATGGGAATATGATTCAGTGTTGTTTTAGCACTCTTCATTTGGAAAGCCAGAAATAATGCAATTTATATACAATAACACTGACAAAAATAACATTGAAAACATGAGTCATAAGCCAAATGAATCTTTTCTTTGGTACTCATCATGAATGTGTTAACAGTTTCATTCAATATTGCTGATGGAGCTTATAGAGTCTTACTTTCCTATGACTTATGCCCCACATAGCTTAGCCTTATACATATATTTAATGAAGCAAATCACTTCATGCAGCACTGCCATTTAAGTTCCACAAAATCAATAGTGTCATTTGCACAATTGTGAGACTAGCATATTTTCTGTTAAAAAGTGCAAATCATATTAAAAGGTATACAAATAACATTTAATTATTTTCCTGCCCATTGGCATCACAAAATTATGTTTTTAGGGGTTTGTCTTACTCATTTTGGAGGTAAGATCCAATAAATATAATGTTCATTGATACCTAGAGATATTTAGTAGGTCAGTATCCTGTTTAGGTTAAAAGCATGGGCTTTGAAATAAGTGAGACTTGGATTCAAATACAAGCGCATCACTCATTGTAATGCAATGTGCTTAAGTCTCTACTGAAAATTAGGGGAAAATTAGCAGCAACTAATAGTTTGTATGAGGATTAATGAAAACAATGACAATAGAGTGCCATCCACAGTGCCTACCACACAAACTAGTTCAATTAATAACCAGCAGTGATTTTAACACAGAGGTCGTGAATCTTAGTCTAAAGCTGCCACCGTGAAAAGTTTATAGCTGTTCTGACAAAGTCACAGTGCGGAAGGATGTTGACTTAATCTTTTTCTTGATTCTTAAAAAAATAAATATACTCATTATTTTTAACCTCACTCTCTGTTTACTAGGGAAAATGAGTATTATTATTAATAAATGTCAAAATTATTAGTTCATTTTGAGAAAAAGGAGAGTACAAAACCTGCTCTCTGGAAGTAATATCACTTTCGTTTTGGTCAAATAATTTAAGTTTCTTTTAATGATGTTTGTCAGGGACTGAATTGTGTTTCCCTTAAATTCATGTGTTGAAGTTCTAACTCCTAGTACTTCAGCATATGACTACATGTGGAGATATATCCTTTAAGGTGGTAAATAGATAAAAGGAGTCTACATAGGTAGACCAATGCCACTTGTGTCCTTATAAGAAGAAATTAGGACATAGGAAACACAGACCAAAGGGTTGGTCACGTAAGGACACTAAGACAGTCATCTGCAAGCCAAGGAGAGAGGCCTCAGAAGAAAACAAACTTGCCAACACCTTGATCTTTTAGCCTAAAAAATAAATTTCTTTTGTTTAAGTCACCCTATCTGTGGTACTTTGTTATGGCTGACCTAGCAAGCTAATGCAATATTTAAAAGCAGGAACCAGTGAATTATTTTTAGAGAAAAACATGTAGGTTGAATTGGCACGTTATATATAGAATACTTCCATTTGCTTCCTTAAAAGAAAAAACAATATTGACTTTCTTGTCCAGTCTTTAATGCTAATATGTTCTGAGGTTTTAAAAGCATTTAGACCTGTACTGATTTTGAAAGTTTCACAGGCAAGAAATGAGCACTGCAACCTAGATCAGAAGTTCAGCAACTTGGATGGACTTAGAGGCCATAATACTGAGTGATCTATCACAGAAATAAAGAACCAAGTATCATATATTCTCAGTCATAAGCGGTCTTTGAACAACTATCATAATACTCTTAAGAAAGAGACTGGCAGTAGTGGGAAACTGCTGGGTGGAGGGGAGGAGCAATTTCATCAACAGGGATACCGGCATAATGAACATTTGCATACCTAACCCTGAATTGTACCCCACATATTTAAAATAAAAAATTTTAAAAAAAGGATATCTCAAAAAAAAAAGAATTTCAGTAACCCTCATGTTTCTAATAAGTATGTACTAAAATCCACATAAATTGTATTATCTTCCTTTTCCAAAATAAATCTTTTATGAGAGAAAACATACAAATACACAGATTTACACATATAATCCATGATTTTTTTCACCATAATCTTAAAACTCCTTTCATACCTGTTCCCACCATTCTTAGTTACTGTCTTTTCTTATCTTACAGGCAAAACCAAAAACAAATATGTAGTAAATTTCCTCAGTTTCCTTAATTTGCACTTGCAAATTGGGTTCATTGGAGTATAGTAGTTAGGAATCTGAATTCTAAAATGATTCCCTGGGTTCAATTTGTGACTCTCCTAATTAATAACTATGTGGCCTCCACAAATTGCTAAGCTTTTCATGTCTCAGTTTTTTCATTAGTACGTGGGGATTATAGTACCTAGCACAACTTAGCAAGTATATAGAACATTGCCACCCACCCCTCTGAACATGTGTGTATGTGTATTCAATTAATACTACCTATATGTATACTCTACTATTACCTGTATGTATACTCACTTTCATCTACTTCCTTTTTTTGGTTTTTAGAAAGTGTCCTTTCAAATCTAAACCTTATACCTATATTGTTGAACCACTGCTTAATTCTCCCAATGATTTTTCACTTTTCTGTATGTTGTTTATTTCTCTTTACCTAGTAGCTCTCCTCCTAAACCTACAAAAATGCTCATTTCTCCTCCATACAAAAAATAAAACCACACATGAATTTTTATCTTTCTTTGATCATATTGTTCTACTTTTCTTGTTACCATCACATTTTTTGAATGAATAATCTGTACACATTGACTCTCTTTACTCCTTAACCATTGCAATCTGTCATGTATTCCCTTATTCCTCTTATAACAGACTCAGATGTCTGTCTGCTTGACAATGACTCCATTTCTGTTGAAATTGTTGATGATTCTTTCCTTTTGGAAACCCATTTCTCCCTAGAGTCTTCTGACACAATTTCATTCATGGTATCTGTTTCTCCTGCTTCTCAGACTACTCTTCAACAAAAGGCCTATGCTAACTCTCTACAAGTCTGCTTTTCTTTCTAAGAAGTGGCAGTACTGTATATACAATTGTATTCTATTTAACAAAAATTAATTGCAGTGGTTGTTCATTTGTTTTTGGCATATTAAAATTTTGATATGAAAAATATGTTTTGAAAAAAACAAGAGTTAAAATGTTTGCTGTATCCCTACTGTTTAGGATAGTGTTTGGTATATAATAGGAGATCAGTAAATATTTGGTACATCAAATAGTTTGATTTGTTTTTTCCTGTGCTCATTCACATCTTATAATTTTTATGAGCAAAGACAAATATCCTATAAAAGAACAAATCATTGATTGATGAATATCTGGGACTGTAAGTTAAATAAATAGAAATCTATAATAGCTCCACTTTTAAAACAGTGCCAAATAAAATTATTTTTATTAGTTCAAATCTCATATTCACATGGCTAACTTTCTTCTGTTCTTAAACTGAAATGACAATATCTATTTATTTCAAAAAATCAGAGTTGTATTAAGAGCAGCAAACTTATTTTATAAAGAAAAAGAATCATAATTGCCAGGTCCAGCTCCAGGAGAGAGGCAGGGCCTGAATGGGGAGAATCAGGAACAGCAAAGAAGAACAACAGGAGTCAACTTCTTTGGTAGAGTTCAGGACTCTGTCAATTTTTATTCAATTGTTACATGCTTATATAGTTTTTCTACTGACCCCTGTACCCACAAAAATGCAACACACATTACACATTAAATGTTTACATCATGTTTTTTCCTTTTGTTTATGGGAAGTTGACCTTTACAAGTTTCTTTTTGTTCCTTCCTGCTACTGGTGGCATTATTTATGTAAGAAAACACCAGCTGCCAAGAATTTATCAGCCACAGCCTGTGACCTCTAGGCTAACTGAATCTCTTCCCCTCGCTATTCTATTTCTTTTCCTTTACTAATCTATTTCTTAATACACTTTTGGCAGCAATATATTGACTTGTTTTTTCTTTTATATAACCACCCTTATCTTACCCACTATGAATTCTTAATACTCTATATTAATTAATTTAAAAATTTAACTTTCTTAATTCTAATTGCCTTATCTATATTACTTGCTATTTTCTTATCACCTATTTTGCACCTTATATTTCTAAACAAAACTAAAGTCTAAATCTATGAAATTAATCTTACTTCTAATCCTAAACGTATTTAATTTTAAACCTACATTAAGTGTGTATAATTTTAAGTTTACCTTAAAGCTTAATTATTTCCTATTCCTTCTATTACTTATATTTAACTAATACCTACATCTATAATAAACATTTATCTTTTAATTATAACAGTTATTTATTTAATTCTAATCCTTACTTTAATTTTAACCCTCTTTCTAATTGTTTCTTAAATCAAAAGGCATATCTGTGATTTGTTTTTCCCGAAAACACCTGTTCTTGGAGATACTCTGTCTCAGTTTCTCACTTCCTCATCAATCACAACTGTCAATGTTGTTACTTATAAAGGGTACGAGGAAGTACTTGTTTTTCCTTTTTAGCTAAATGTTGCAAAATTTCATGGGAAAGGGGGTAGTAAAACATTCCCTTGTCCCTTCAGGGGGGAAATTTTTGCTGTTGAGCCCTTTTTACGTTTCTATACATAGGTTTACTGCTAATACCACATCCTTGTACATTCTAGCTAATTGTTTTGTTTATCAAGGGAAGTGTTTTTCAAGTCTAAGTACTCATTCCTTTAAGACCAAAAGGAGTCCTTCAATAGGATCCATGGGACTCTGCCTCCATAATGGCTGCTTCCCACTGGGGCTCTGCTCCCAGTCAGCGTTTTTCCCATTATCGGGTAACCTCCATTTTGCCTCTTTAGGGGTTGCGGCTTCCGGCACATAATGTTTACCTTTATGTTATTGCATGTCTTGAAATCTTGTGGAAAAATCTGTTGGAAGGCACTAAATAATAATTAATGGAGTGATTTTTTAAAAAAAGTATCCTGAAACATGGACTTTAAATGTAACATTTATGAATCAAAAGTCAGATTTTAGCAGCAAGATTATCCAAATAATGTCTCTTGTTTTTAGAACACATGGTTTTGACATCAATGGATCAAAGGCATTTTTTCTTGCTAATAGTAAGAGACATACATGTTACAGTCTTATTTATTTTACCTAGGACTTGTATATGACATAATTACATGCTATGGGATGTAAATTTTACTCCTACATCTTTACCTGACACTAATTCTGTATAGCTATTACTAGATTGAAAAAAATGTTCATATTGTGAACACTGCATTAATTCTCACCCAAAAATATTCCAACAAAACTGGCTAGGGACGAATTTGTTTATATGAAAATAAGGCATTGCTTTTAAGCTTAACTGAGTTTTCTTATCAATCCATTCTAAACTTCCTCATGACATTTCTCATGATGACTTTCAAAGATCAATAATGCCAAGTTGCATTAGAATCACTGAGACATTGAGGTAGCAATGTCTCGATATTCAGAGTTGAATACAACCTCGTGTTTACCTAATTTTTAAGTAACTTTTTTAGGCAATGAAATATTTTATTAAAACATGTCATAAGTAAAGACTACTTGGTAACTTTCAGCATGCTAAGAATAGCATGAAGTGAATATGATTACATTTGAAATTACAGAATTTAGTCAAATGTACTTCAAGAAGGCAATGCTTTTTATTTTTAGTTACATCTTTTCTTAGTTGAGGTGTTTAATCATTTTTAGTATGAATTAACTCAAAAATATATGATGGGTTTGGAAATTTGGTGCAATTTTATTTAATTTATTACCCCTCTACAATTACTATTAACTCTCTCCAAGTTTAAAGGTCAGTGTTATATATAAACTTGACTGGGTTATCGTCCCTAGCTATTTAATCAAATGCTAATCTAAATATTGTTGTGGAGGTGTTTTGTAGATGTGATCAAGTCTATAATTAAGTGACTTTAAATAAGGGAAATTGTCCTGGATTATCTGCATGGGCCCGGTGATATCATTAGTTCCCGGTGATATCATTAGGCAAGAGGGTCAAAAAACAAAAGAGAGAGGTGATGTGATGACACAAGCAGAGATTGGAAGAAGGTGGCCCTCAAGTCAAAAAATACCATTAGCCCCTAGTAGCTGGAAGATGCAAAGAGCAGATTGTCTTCCAGAATCTCTAGAATCTCAGGAAGGAAGCAATTCTGCGGACAACTTGACTTGAGACTTGTTTGTGCTACATACAGTTGTGAGATAACAAATTTGTGTGATTTTAAACCAGTTAGTAGTTTTTTTTACAACAGCATTAGGAACCAATATGAATTTTGTTGACCAGAAGTGGGGTACTGCTGTAACATACCTAAAAATGTGGAAATGGCTTTGAAATTGGGTACTGGATAGAGGCTGGAAGAAATTTTAGGACAATGATAGAAAAAGCCTGGATAGCCTTCAAAAGGTTGTTAATAGATATATAGATGTTAAGGTCTCTGACAGTGAGGACTCAAAGAAGTGAAGAATATGGTAGAGAAAACTATATTATCTCAGGTAATACTTAAATCAACATACATAAAACACTGTTAGAAATATGGACAAAAATGTTGCTGGCTGGGTGCAGTGGCCCACACCTGTAATCCCAGCACTTTGGGAGGCAGAGGCGAGAGGATTGCCTGAGACCAGCCTGGACAATTCACCAAAACCTCCTCCACATCAAAAATAGCTAGGGTTATCATGCGTTACTGTAGTTCAGTCTACTTGGAAGACTGAAGCAGAAGGATCACTTGAGCCCAGCAGTTCAAGGCTGTGATTGCTGTGACATACCACTGCACTTCAGCCAGGGTGACAGAGTGAGACTCCCACTCAAAAAAAATACAAACAAAAAAGAATGCAGCTGATGAGTGCTCAGAAAAAATGAAGAACATGTTATGGGAATATGGGAAAGTGAAAGAAAGAAGATTATTTTAATTTTTAGTGGGACACATAGATAAATTCTTTTCTATAGTTATGTGAAAAGCAAAGGTTGTATACAATGAACTTGGATATTTAACTTTGGAAATTTCCAAGTAAGTTGTTGAAGGATATGTTCTGGTTTTCTTCTTGCTATTTTATAGTAAATGCAAAAGTAATGAGATAAGTTGGGGGGAAGTATCGTTGTGTAAAATGAACCATTACTTGAAGATCTGGAAAATTCTCATTCTATCTAGATTGCAAATGACACTATAAAATTGGAAGATTCACTGTCAGGAAAGTGTATTCTGAAGTGAGGGGTATGGTTGGACAACATTTTGTTTGTTCCTCATATGGAAAAAAACTAAAAGTTTATAGCCGAATAGAGGGCTCTTTGAAGTAATAAGTCATGTAACTCATGGATCCTTTCTTCCATTTCAGCAGAAACTAAAAATAGGAATGAGATTATCTTGGAAGTACCCCTGGATGAATCTCTTATCTAATGGAGCAAAACCCCATGTCATACAGGAAGACCCACGAGATTTTGAGAACATTATAACAACAAAAATATTGCCAGTTTGGGCTTTGAGGGAAAGAGAAAGAAGGAAAGGAAAGAAGGCTATAAGACTCCCAAAATTCTATAGGCAAGAAATGAGTGGGTAATACTATTTATCTGTAAACACACAAAAAAGGAAGAATGACTTACAGGACAACATTGGAGGTATAGAGAGGGCAGAGCTTTGAGCCACAGAGGATTTTTTTTTTATCCCAAGGCTTAAGAGTGAATGGGTTTTACTGGATTTCAAAATTGCTTGGAACTAGTGACTTATTTTATACTTCCATTTTCTCCCTTTTAAAATAGCAATGTCTATAACTAAAATCTCATGCTTGTTCTACATTGTATTTTGGGAACAGATAACTTATTTTCTAGTTTCACAGGTCCAGATGGAAAGGAATTTTGGAAAAAGATAGACATGCTGAGCATTTTAAACATAGCTGATTTAGATGATAGAGTTACAGATTTTCGAGCTTATGAAATTTATAAGAGATTTTGGACTTGAGGTGATACTTTAAATGGGTTGAGACTTCTGGGGACCTTGGTACAGAATAAATTTGTTTTGCAACAGACATAAATCTTTGTGAGCCAGAGACAACTCTGTTAGGTTAAATAATAGTTCCCCAAAGATGTCCATGTCCTAATTCCTGGAACTGCGAGTTTATTCCCTTACATGAAAGTAAGACTTTGCCACTGAGATGAAGTTAATAATTTTGAGATGGGAAGATTATCCTGGATTATCAGGGTAGGTCCAATGTAATCACAAGAGTTTTTATAGAATGGAGGCAGAAATATCAGAGTTAGAGAGAAAAGATGTAAGAACAGAAGCAGATGTTGAGGTGATGCACTTGGAAGACGATAGAACAGACCGGGAAGTGTATATGTTCCCTAGAAGCTAAAAACGACAAGGAAATCATTTTTTCCTAGAACCTCCAAGAGAAATGCAGGCCTCCTTATACCTTAATTGTAGCCCAGTGACACAGATTTTGTACTCCAGAACTTTATAATTGTACGATAATAAATTTTTGTTGTTTTAAGTCACCAAATGGATAGAAATTTACTATAACTGCTATAGAAAATAAATCTATAAAGATTTGTATCATTCAAATAAAGAGTTGTATCATTCAAAAAATTCTTTTATTAAAAAAACAACAGACCTGCCCTATACCTCTTGACCATAGAAATCTACTTTAAATTATTTTATTGATTTTTCTATTTACTTTTAAATCTAAATAATATTAATACTTTTCCAGTTTCTAACTCTTCAACTTTAGGCATTATGTATTGACCTCAGGAATTATTTATTGGCTTTCTAATTTTCAATCTCTCTTTCGTCCTAATATGTCATAATTTTATCAAAAAACATATTCTGCATAAAAGTGATTTTGGAATATTTCTTCACCATTATTCTAGGGATTGGCAATACCTTATTTTTGTATACTATGCTGCTCTTGTAGTTTTTTTGTAGCTCACGTCTTACTTTTTTTCAGGCAATAATCCTAGTTTTCATATAGTTTTCTAAGAAAGACATACAGAAGATAAAATTTGGGGAGTCTTACACATAAGAAAATATTTTTAATCAATTCTCATATTTTACTTGATAGGTTGGTTATATAATTCTCATTTGAGAATTTGTTTTTTAGACTCTAGAGTCTTCTAGTTTAAAGTTTTACTGTTTAGAAAATTCTGAAGTCTTTGATGAGACCTCTTCCCCTCATCCCACCAGAAATTTGATGAATCTATTCATCTATGTTCTGACATTTTATGAGAATAAGCCCTGATGTGGATTTATTCTCTTTCGTTGTTTGGGAGACTTGGTTGGCCTTCTCATTTCTTTCACTTTATTTTTCTCTTCACCTTGATTTTTCGTCTTTTGTATGGAGTTGCTAATTTCTGGTGTCACTTTTTTTTTCTAATTTTCAATAACTTTTATTTTCTTGGTCCTCTTTATTTTATGAATGCAGTTATTCTCTCTGAGAATACAACTAATAATTTCTTTGCACTTTTAATCTGTATATATAGCTCTGTTACCTAAATTGCTTTCATATTTCTTATTTAAATTTTACTCTTTAAATATTTTTTTAGAAACATGGGGTACGTGTAAGGATTAGTTACATTGGTATATTTTGTGGAGATGAAGTTTGAGTTTCTCCTCCACAAGTGGTAAACATAATACCTAGTGGGTGGTTTTGTATCTTTTATCCCCCCGCCCCCGTCTTCTCTTTTAGCAGTGCCCAGTGTCTGTTGTTCCCATCCTTGTTCTCACGTGTCCAGTGTTTAGTATTCACTTATAAGTAAGAGCATGAGGTATTTAGTTTTTTGTTTCTGTGATAGTTCACATAGGGTGATGGTCTCCAGCTCTATTCATGTTACTGCAATGGGCATGATTTCATTCTTTTTATGGCTATATAGTATTCCATAGTGTATATGTACCACATTTTCTTTATCCAGGCCACTGTTGATGCGCATCTGGATTGGGTCCATGTTTTTGCTATTGTGAAGAGTACTGCAATAAACATGCGAGTGCAGGTATCTTTTTGGCAAAACAATTTAGGCCCAATAGTGTGATTGCTGGGTTGAATTATAACTCTATTTTTAGTGGGGGTTGAACTAGCTTACATTCCCATGAACAGTGCACAAACATTCCCTTTTCTCTGTAGCTTTGTCAACATCTGTTGTCTTTTGACTTTTTAATAACAGTATCCTGATCAGTATAAGATGATATCTCATTGAAGTTTTGATTTGTATTTCTCTGATTATTGGTGATTCTGGGCATTTTTTCATATGTTTGTTAGCTTCTTGTATATCTTTCTTTAAGTGCCTGTTCATGTTGTTGGCCCAAATAAATTGACAGAAAAAATAAATTAGATTCTTTGTTTTCTGTTAAAGGTTTTCTTCATGTCAGAGGCTTTCTTTCCCCATATTTAGGGATAGGGTATTAAATAGTTCATTGAAAACTCTTTAGCTAATGTAGGCAGGTAGTGGGTAGAGTGCGTTTGTCACATATAAATGATCTGTCTGAACTATTTTGTCTTCAGGAAACTCCCAATGTCAATCTCTCGCTATTAAATTCCTTAGGCTAGTAAAATTGTCCTGATTAAACTTGTCTAGTAAATATATCTATATTTATTTGTAAATATACATTTGATGCTTATTATTTTTGTTTTTATGTTATTTTATTATTATATTTTCATTTATATAACATTTTTATATTTATATTTTATCATTTTTCCCTGTTTCTATGTTACACATCTTTCCATTTAAACTTCTATATAAATAAATATGTTTATATTTAAACAGAAATATATATTATATAAGTATAAATTTGATACTTATTATTGTCTTGTTTCTATGTTACACATTCTTCCATTTAAACATCTACCACTTTAACATGGTATTAATTTCTATGGGGAAACTTTGGTTGCTTAATTCAGAGAACCTTTATTTTATCCTACAGGGAATAGATATTTAATCTTTTATATACAGGAACCTTTGCTGGATTTAGCAATACAAAGTATACAGAGGATCTGGGGATCTTACTACCTCCTAAATAGACCGTTTACCAATTCTTCTATTTTTAGCACACATTTACCTCTGCTTTTACAAGTATCTTATTGCTATCAATTTATCAGGTTTCAGAAGTTCAGTTTCCTTATTTCTATATTACCATTTAGAGTTATGTGTGCTGATAAGTTACTTATCACTCAACAACTTTTCTATCTATCTTCTATTGTCAATGTCTTTTCTACTTTGAGCTTTGGGCTTATAACTTTAAACAAAAATCACTCTAATGGAATTTTTTTAATGCTTTAGAGAAGTTTAGAAGGATATGGATATAATTGCATGTAATCAGTTTGACATTCTTTTTTTATAAATCCTTTTGAAGCCGGGCTCGGTGGCTCAGCCTGTAATCCCGCGCCTTTGGGAGGCTGAGGTGAGTGGATTGCCTGACGCCAGGGTTCGAGACCCACCTGGGCAGCGAGACCTAATTTCTACAATAAATCAAAAAATCAGCCGGGCGTGGTAGTGCATGCCTGTAATTCCGGCTACTCGGAAGGCTGAGGCGGAAGGATCGCCGGAGCCCAGCAGGTCGAGGCTGCGGTGACTGGGAGCGGCCACTGCACTCCAGTCTGGGCGACAGTGAGACTCCAACACACAAAAAAAAAGAAAAAAAAATCTTGTGAGTTCTTACTATTTGTATGACACTTAACTTTCTGATAAAGGAGACGCCCTAGAAGAACAAAGTGTAATTTTTAGCTTCAAGAACTTTTGGTTTTATATAGTAAAGAGAATAAGATAACTTCATAAATAACTGTAAACTAAGGCACCATGTAATTAATGGCCCAAGGGAGCTACAAAGCATATACTCTTGAGAGAATGGTGAAATCACATTCAGTTCTGAGAGTTGGGCACAGACAAAAGGTTAGAACTGAATTATATATGCAAGGTGAGTAAAAATCTCTGTGTATCTGGAAAAGGGGTTATGTCCTGGAGGGAAAAGGGTGTACATGGCTTCTGAAACTTATTCAAAGAGAGGTCATGGAGTTTTCAAATGATTTCAGTAAATCAAAAATACTAAATTCTATGGAGCAGAAAAACGACTTGAAGAAGCAATAGAATTTTTAAAAATCTAACAATACTCTCCAACTTGTATTGGGGGATAGTAAATATTACTAGCAGTCATCCTAGCCTGGAGCCTTAGTAACCAGTTTCCACTGATGTATCAATTGTTCTTTAGGTAAACTTTTGTTTTCTTCAGGGTAGGTAAAAACTAAATTGTTCAGCTCTATTGCCTGATGTCTCAAAATGTTATCAAGGCTATGGTAATCACAGATAAAAACTTAAAATATGTACCTCTTCTAGTTTTTAACTAAGTGGAGTCTCAACATTGCATTTTTTTCATGCATTTATTCAATTAATATTTATTGCCTGCCTGCTCTGTTCCAGGCATGGTAGCAATAGCAAGGACAGTAGCATTGTTACTTCTGTTTTCAAGTGGGAAGCAGGTGTTATTTAGGATCACAGCACACCAAGGCCCTTAATTTTCCGGAAACTTTTTGATATCTAACTACTCATTTTAAACACACAAGTTCCTTCAGAATCTACATTTCTGCTGAAAATATGGATAATAAATACTTTCTGTCTTATACACTTGAGCAAGTCACTTTTAAGAAATGTTTTACCTTAACTCAATAGAAAAGAGTTAGACATTTGGTGCATTAGGGAGAATGTGTTCATGCTTTATTTGAAGCTCTGTTCCTGGCAAAGGCTAATTCTCTGATGGTGGAACAGGAAGTTTTTTTTATGGTGATTTTTAACTTCTGTATCTCAAAACCAACTTTTTTTGTCAAGATACCTATAAGGTAACTTGTAGACCGACAGAAAAGTTCAGTTTTTTAGGAAAACTTCTTTTAGCAGTCTTAGTTTTAAAGCTAAGATTTTGAAATAAAGTGTACTATGAGGGTTTTTTTTTTTTTTTTTTTTTGCTTTGTTTTGTTTTTAGACAGTCCTTGGAAATGAAAAGTTAGTTTCTTTTTGACATGAGGATACTTAACTAAATTTTACCATTTCTCAGCGTGAGATTGCTATATAAACATCTTGTCATCTTTTTACTCAAGTGGTAACAATAATAATAATAATAAAACATTGGTCTTATGCCAAGTGACCTTCTCACTTGTATGTTTGTAAGGGTTTCTTACTTTTTGGTTTATAACTGAACTACATAACACAGAGAGTTTCAGTACTGACCATGTGTTAACACATTAAGACTTTCTTTACAGGGATCTCATAAAAATTGAGACTCTCCTACCCTGTTCCAATATTCTTGGAGACATTACTTATTTGTGTGTGTGTGTGAGTATGTGTATACAGTAAGTGGATAGTGCTATGAGGTTTTTACTCCACTGGAGTGGTCCTTTGGGATGGATTCATTTGAGAATTAAAGTACAAAGTGGGAGTCTCTAAGACTTAAGGACAAAATTCTAGGTTTAAAGTTTAGATTATGAGCAGGCAGGATAGTGGGAAACCATGCTTTCTTTTAGATTATCAAGAAATATTGTTTTGTTTTTTTAAATTGTTATTCTTAGAAAGAAAACTTCTCCAGCGATTCCTTATGAAAATCCAGCATACATTCTAGCATCCTGTTATCCATATAGTAAACAATTTTTTTTTTACTATTAACCTACATTTTTTTTTTTTAATACTGAACCTACATGTAACAATTTTTTTTTTTAATACTGAACCTACATGTAAGGTTGTTTCCTCAGGGTGGGCCATAGATGTCCTTGAAATTGAAATATATTTTCATTTATTTGCCAAGAGACTTTGCAATAATGAGCACATTTCCAATGTGCTGGTTAAAGAAAATGGGCACAAGTGGCCACTGAAGTAGGCTATGGAAAAATAATTATGACTTACATTTCTATGAATGTATTTAATTATTTATCAGAAAATTGACTTAGTGAAAAAGAAATGTTGTGAAGTTATAAATATTATGGTTGTTTGCTTACTTCCTTAGAGTCTATGCTGGAGAAAAATGCTGGACTAGGTATAAATTTGAATCCATTTTGAAATGTGAATTCTAAAACTGTTTTCTTTGAAATAGAGTTCGTCTTGCAATAATTAAATATGAATGAATCTTCAGTTACCACATTTTCATGCGATTTTTGGTGTCAAAGGAGAAGAAAATATTTGACAACTTAGTTTGACTTTCAATGAATAAAAATAATGTCCAAATGAAACATTTTCATTTCAGCATTGTCAAATTATATCATAGCATGACCTTCCACTGGAATAATATGTGTAAACAAACTTCCCTGCTATTCTCATGTAGTACAATAGTAGTCAGTGCAATTAATCAGATACTGTTTCTAAAGCTCTTTAATCTTTGCAGTAAAGATGCAAATTATAATTCCTATCAAATAGTTTGCCTTTATTTGGTTGTTTAAATCTAAAAGTGATAAATTATGAAGTTTGCAGTTTCTATGTGGAATTATGGTGAAATAAAAAATAATGCATCGTTAGAGGCATTCCACATGTCAGAATTAGATTTTTTAATAATGTTTTTCTCTTTGTTCAAAGCCACTAAACAGTGTTATGATACTAGATGATCAGGGAAATATGTCATATGTCATTTAACTATTTGTAATTTATTTCCAGCTTAAGCACAGAGATGAATAACAGCAGAATGTTACCAGACAAATTATGGATTCATTTATGTATTTCTCAAAAGTGCCTGTTTATATTATAATAAAACATTTTTTATTTAAATAGGGGTCTAAAATGAGACCAAAAGTTTTAGTATTTTTCATTATTATCATCAGAGTTATATTGTAAGATATGAATGTATAAAAGATGCTTTGCTTTTTTTTTGAAAGGCATTGTTATTTTAAATTTTTCATGATTTTTTGGGGGGGGAAGGGAGGTGAATTTGAAGAGAATAGTTGAAGAGGCAAATTCTTGAATGACAATTTATTTTCAATTTATGACTTTTCTTTTCTCAGATAAATGGTACACATCTATCTCATTTAATTGTATATTGCTTTATTGTGCTTTGCAGACATTGTGCTTTTACAAGTTAAAGGTTTGTGGCAATCCTGTATCAAGAAAGTCTACTGATGCCATTTTTCCATCAGTATGTGCTCACTTCATGTATCTATGTCTCTTTTTGGTAATTCTTGCAGCATTTCAAACTTTTTCATTATTATTCTATCTCTTATGGTGATCTGTGATCAGTGATCTTCTGTTAATATTGTAACATTTTGGGTCTCTACATTAACCAAGAGTTAATTTGTGTTTTTGGTATTGACTTTTGAAATCAGTTGAAACTCCAAAAATGTCTCTCCTAAGATAGTAAAACCCCCAAAATGGAGGTAAATCATAGACTATAATAAACAAGTCTTGTTAGAAATATGCTAGTCATTACCATAGTAATCATCATCAAGGATTTACCATAATGACACTTAGAAAAATTGTAACATTTGCCAAGTGTTAACTCATGACAAGATCCAGACATACCTGACATAAGCAGAAGTATCATACAGAATGCCCTTTAAGTAAATGAGCTACAAGTAACATGAATTTTTTCTTGACGTAAAAATCATTCATCATGTCTGAAAGACACTGAATAACTTTTGCTGTTTTAGTAAGTAAGATTTTCTAATTTTGCTAACTGTCCAAAATCTGAAAATTAAAGAATTCCTACCGTCTTCAAAACCGAATATAGGCATACCTGGGAGATGTTGTAGCTTCAATTCCAGACCACTGCAATAAAGTGAGGCATACATATTTTTTGACTTTCCAGTAAATATAAAAACTACATAATTTATAAAGTGTGCAATATTGTGTCTAAAAATGTAAATACCTTAATTTTAAAATACTTTAATCTGAAATTATATTAGTAATCATCCGAGTCTTTGGTGAATTGTGATGTTTTTGCTGGTGGTGGTTCTTGCCTTGATGCTCTTGGCTGCTGGATGATCAGGGTGGTGATTTCTGAAGGTTGGGGTGGCTGTAGCAATTACTTAAAATAAGATGACAATGAAGTTTGCTGCATTCACTGACTCTTTCATGAAAGATTTCTCTGTAGTATGTGATGCTGTTTGATAGTATTTTACTTAAAGTACAACTTGTTTCAGTATTGGAGTAATCCTCTCAAACCCTGCCAGTGCTTTATCACCTAAGTTTATGGTATATGCTAAATTCTTTGTTGTCATTTCAAAAACATTCACAGCATCCCCACCAGGAGCAGATTCTGTCTCAAAAAGCCACTTTCTCTGCTCATCCTTTAGAAGCAACTCCTTACTCATTCAAGTTTTATTGAACCTTCATACTCTACTTCTAATTCTAGTTATTTTGCACTTAAAAAAAAAAATCACATCTGCAAGTTACTTTCTCCACTGAAATCTTGACTCCATTAGAGCCACTCATGAGTGTTGGAGTCGGTGTCTTCCAAACTCCTGTTAATATTGATTATTTTGACCTCCTTCCATGAATCATGATTGTTCTTAATGGCATCTAAAATGGTCCATTCTTTCTAGAAGATCTTCAATTTACTTTGCCCACATACATCAGAGAAATTTCTATCCATGACAGATATAATCGTATTAAATGCATTTCTTAAATAACAAGACATGAAAGTAAAAATTCCCCTTGATCCATGGATCTGAGAATAAAGATTGTATGAGCAGGTGTGAAAAGAGCTGTAATCTCCTTGTACATCTCCACCAGATCTCTTGGGTGACCAGGCATATTGTAATTGGGAGATGATATTTTGAAAGGGATCTTTTTTCTGATCTGGTCTCAACAATGGGCTTAAAATATTCAGTAAAAAATACTATAAACATGTGCAGTCTGTGTTGTCATGCAGTCTATGTTGTTCCATTTATAAAGCATAGGTGGAGTATATTTAACATAATTCTTAAGTACACTTGGATTTTCAGAACAGTCAATGAGCATTGACCTTTCTTCTCTAGCTATGAAGATCCTACATGTCACCTTCTTCCGATAGAAGGCTGTTTTTTCTACTTTGAAAATCCATCGTTTAGTGTAGCCACTTTCTTCAGTTAGCTAGATCTGAATAACTTGAAGCTTCTCCATCAGCACTTGATACTTCACCTGGCACTTTTATGTTCTAGAGATGATGTCTTTTCTTAAACATCATAAACCAAGCTCTGCTAAATTCAAACCTTTCTCCTGCAATTTTTCCATCTCTCTTAGCCTTCATAGAATTGAAGAGACTTGGCGCCTTGCTCTGAATCAGGCCTTGACTTAAGAAAACATTGTGGCTGCTTTAATATTCTATCCAGACCACTCAAAAGTTCTCCATATCCACAAGAAGCCTGTTCACTTTCTTATCATTTATGTGTTTACTAGAGTAGCACTTTCAATTTTCCTCAATAACTTTTTCTTTGCAGTCACAACTTGGCTAACTGGTGCAAGGGGCCTGAATTTCAGCCTGTCTTGTGTTTCGACATGCCTTTCTCATTAAGCTTAATCATTTCTAGCTTTTGATTTAACCTGAGAGACAAGCAACTCTTTCTTTTAGTTGAACACTTAGAGGTCATTGTAAGTTATCAATTGAACAAATCTTAATATTGTGTGTCTCAGGAAATAAGAAGGCCCAAGGAAAGGGAGCAAAATGGGGGAATGGCCAGGTGGTAGAGCAGTCAGAATGTATAAAATGTTTCTGACTGTTAAATCTGATAAATAAAAAAATTGTTTGGAATCTTATAAAGTTATGTTTGTATGTAGCATGCCATTTAATATACCATTTAGTTAAAATTATTATATACTCACCTTTCCTGTTCAGAAGGCTACATGGTGTTTTGATTAAAATCACTTTAGTAAAATTAATACACTTTCTTAACCATTGCTCTTTACTCTTTTGCAGGCCATATACATTTAATGTGATAAGTCATTATTAAAAGCTACTACCCTCTCATGTCTCTGTTTTCAGTACTTTTGCAATCTAGAGCATTTGAAGTTACTACACTAAAATGATTATTATTGGCAATTTTCTTGCTATATGTGTAAAAATTTTAAAATTTATCTCAGCAGGAATGAAGTTACCTCTGAGAGTTGATATTTCAGACCTAAGGCAATGTTTCATGAATTTTACTTTGAAAACAGATACTCATTGCCAAGACAAAAATGGCATGCTATGGGGAATATTGCGAAATTTTCAGAATCATTCTTGTTGAATTATTTCTAGTTTTGCAAAAAACAATTGTATTCATTCCAATGCAAATGGAATTCTTTCACTGCTGAAATTTTATTTGCATAAATCTCAGCAGGAAAATAGATACATTCCAGACTTTTTATTGTACCTTAAATTAAGCCTTTGTTCTCTATTATTAAAAAAAAATGCTTCATCTATTTCTGTGTGGAGCTGGTATAATTTAATTACTTCCCTTCTTTTTCTTTCATTTTTAATTTCCTTGTATTACTACCCACTTCCATTCCATGAGAGCCATTCTTGTCCCAGGTATGTACTCTTAAGTACTTTTTCCTTAATGAATGTAATTGTAACAACTTATATATTATATACACTCCTATGCTTCTATATTCATGCAAGTAAAAACTGTGGATTATTTTGTCCTCTGTTTTACTATCTCTAATTTTCTTATTCAGGAAATAATTTATATACAGTCAAATGAACTTTCAGTTTTTCCTTTTAATATCTGAGTGATATATATAGTAGATGTGCTGTTTTAGCAATTCTCTTATTACTCACAAATCACTTTGCTTCTAGATTTTTTCTGTTCTAAATTATACTAAAATAACTATTTTCATATAGTTGCTTTATTATTGTCAAGAGTTTTTCCAAATTTTTAGCAAATATTCAAGAAAAATTGATAAAAGAGAATTCAGGTAATTATTCAGATAATATATGTAAACTGTTTAGTTCTTATATATGTTTAATGCCATGCAACTTAGAATATTACATTTTTTGTGTGTATCACAACTTGGGACAATTTAAATCTAAGCTACTAAGACACTATAGTAAAGGTATATCATATAAAATATCAAATATGACATGTATATAAAATATATATGAAATAAATAGGTTAAACTTGTTTCAGACCTAAATTTGTAATAAGTAGTGAGTAACTACTGAGAGAAGAATTAGTCCAGAGCTATCTACACTGCTCATTCATGGGATTTAATCTAGTGGTCAAATTTTAAACTAAATTTTTCTCTGTGAACCCACAGTCTTAAAATTCTAGTAGCGGCACTCCATTCTTTATAGGCCTCCAGTGCTCTAATTGCTATTTCTCCATGAAAAAATTGGGGATATATACTTTTGTATTCTTAATTTTATATTTTTAGCACCTTTGTTAGTACCATTGTGTATCCCATGACTGTAAGTTAAATTGCTAATGTGAGAAACATTCGGGTATAAACTGGAATAGATAGCTTGTTAATATTTATTCTCCATTTACATTTCTTAATAATGATAGCTACGTAATTTTAAGATTTTCTATACAAGATATGGCTATGAATTGATTAAGTTAACTTTGGCCTCTGATAGTGGGAAGGGATAAGAGACAGTCAATTTTGTAGAAAGACACTCGGGGGTTATCAAAAACAGAGAAAGAGAAAACATGAGAGGTATTATTATTAACAGAACATAATTGAGAACAGCACACATTTATCTACTTGTTCTTTCTGAATGCAATTAAAATGGGAATTAAAAAAAGTAAAAATATGCAAAAACAAGAAGGCAAGGAGAAACACTGATGAGAAGTATCAACAAGTTTGGTAGATAGCAGGTAAAATTGTCAATCATGCAAAGATATTTTCAGTTACACAGTCACCAAATATTTAATCTGAATGTACCTTTCTTTCTTAGAAGCTATTGGAGAATGTGCATCTACTAAATGAAGGGTATAAAACAATGAAGAGAAAGACATGGTCTTCAGGTTATAAGGGAATTTCATAGAACACATATAAACAACCAAAATGTCCCTTTCAAAATGAAAGTTGCACATTAGACTTAGAAAAACTCTTGCCCAGATTAAAGAAGGAGTTTGGGGACTATGGAATGTATCTCTTCAGAAGAAAAAATCGTTTTAATAAAATAATGAAATATTAGTGTCTTTAATATAATTTTCTGTGTCACTGATACAACATTTCTGAAGAATTAATGGCAAGAACACAGAAAGTGAAGCAAGTGAAAAAAAATAGTTTTTAACTACAGGAAAAACTGTTCCATATAGAAAACATAATCATAGTACAGTACTTGGCTCTTCAATGAAAAATACAAATTGATATGTAAAAATATTGGAAGGGTGCAAGAAAAACTGTGGGTATTTTACCTAACAAGAATGTCTAAAATTAACCAGTGAGGTAAGATCACGTTATTTATGAATATGGAGACTAACCCCAGAAGAAATGCTTAAAAGTTGAAAAACATTTGCCTTTTCGGGGCAGGAATTTTTTTGTTTTGTTTTGTGGGAAAGAGATGGTACATTAGTGAATGGTGAATGTTTGTTAAGAAAATTCTAATAATATATACTTTTTGAAAAACACCATGAGCATTATCACATTGATAAACTAAGCATTAATTTAATAATAGCAAGTGATAGGATATATATTTATTTTCTCCCAATAGTTCTTGAAAACCATTTATAATTATCAACAAATATGAAATCATTGATAAACATTTATACATTTGAAAGTTGAAAAAGAGATTGCAAATCAATTTGATACCAAAAACATCTATTTTTCTTGATTCTTTGAAACTTTTACTACTTACCTGTCCCCCATTGAGTGACCATTTTCTCACCTGTCTCTTAACCCTAAAATGTTTTTTGTTTTTGGCTTTTGATCATTCATTCTTGAACTTTTTTCACATTAAATGTTGTTGTTTTATATTTGTCCGTGTGATTTCTCCATTGAAAGTTCAAGTTTTTCTTTTGTATCTCTGTCTATGTTAAGTTTATCAGTAGAGTCCACTCTGTATCTATGTTTGAATTTAAGGCCACTGAAGCCAGAACAAATGGTTTCCATATTGTATAGCATTTCCTGAGTATCACGGGAACTTGGTAAACATTAAAAATTAACAAAATTCAATTCACTTCAAAAACTAGTCTGCCACCACATCATTGAGAGCAGGACTTTAGTAGCTTTCTACTCCATTAACCATAGAGTAGAATCATTTTTCAGCAGAGAACAACATGCTGAAAATAGATTAAAGTTACAAAGCTTATGTAAACAGAATAGCAACATTCCATATATCTAAATAGCTGAACATAAGATAGATAGATCTACTACTCATAAAGAATCTATTCGATGATAGCTTCCTAGTTCAGTAAAGTGGGATCTTCTAGTCAGAACAAATCCATTATTCCAGCACATTTTATGCTCATTGAAAACAGATTTATAACATATGAAGAGTCCTTTATTAAATAGGTTTTCAGTTCACTAAAAAACCCAGATTTACAGTTAAGGAACAACCCATTGCCTAACGTGTTTTCAGCTCACTAAAATGGATTTACTACTCAGAAACAACCCATTATCTAACATGTTTCCAGTTCACTGAAAACAGATTTACAACTCATACATAGCCCATTATCTAACATAGTTCCAGCTCACTGAATATTGATTTAGAATTCATAAACAGCCCATTATCTGACAAATTTTCAGCTCACTGAACAGATTTGTAAATCATAAATAACCTATTATCTGCCGCATTTCCAGCTCACCGAAAGTAGATTTACAGTATATAAACAACCCATTATCTCACATGTTCCAGTTCACTGAAAACTGATACGGAACTCACAAAGAACCCCAAAGGGTCAAGGTTCTACTTGGGACAGGAAATAAACAAACAAACAAATAAATAAATAAATAGTACATTATATTCATTAAAAATATTTGACCTTACTATGTATTGGGATTTAATCTTTATTATTTTAAGTTAAAAAAAATCAGGTGAATTAAAGGAATGATAGCTCTGCATTTTTGTGTTATTAAAATATTTTTGTGTAAATTTTTAGAATTCAGTATATAAAAGTAAAATTGTCAATAATGATTATTATTTATGAATATCTTGCATTGTTTATAAACTAATTTCCAAAGATTGTTTCATTCTTTCTCCACTGCAGTGTGTAGAGCCATTGGCGCACACTGGCTTTTTTTGAATGACTAATTTACCGACTTCCATTAGGAATGTTAAAAGAAAGAAATATTACAAACAAATAACAGAAATTTCCTTTTGGATATACTAAATCTGGCATTAAATATGTACTGGCACTTAATTTACTTTTATGTTATCAATATAAAAAGATCATATTTTCACTCTACAGTATCCAGAAGTCAAATCTTTAAGTCTTTCATTCCAATTTATGATTGCTGTTTTATTTAGTGTTAATCACCTCAAACTGGCAAAGATATAATGAAAAATGTTTTATTTAAAACAGTGTGGGTTTAAATAGCAAAAACAAAACATTGCATATTTTTGTAAGTACATATTAACTTACAAATGTGTTGTTACTTCTAAAACTTTTTATTGTGGGAATTTCCAAATAAGCACAAAAGTGAAAGGAGAAGTCCTATGAACCCCATGAACCCACTGCTCAGTTTCAACTAGCATTAACAGATGACCAGTCTTGTGTCATCTATTTACTGCCTCACCTCCTCCACACACATTGTACCATTGGGTTACTTTGAAACAAATTCTAGAAATACAGTATATCAGTAAATATTGTGACATACTGGTAAGAGATAAAGAATCTTGTTTTTAACAAAATTGCAGTTTAATTTATGAATTAAAACAGTCCATTAACATATATTGCTTAATTTCTAGCTTGCTGATGATCCCATATATGTGTTTTATAAAATTTGTCTAATCCAGGAACCAAACTGATTCAAGCATTTTATATGTCTATTTTAAACTTTGTTCTTATAAAAACAAAACAAAACTTATTCAACCACTTCTCTTTATTTTTCATAAAGTTCCTCTCTATAATTGTTAAAAAATTCAAATTGTTAAAAAATGTGATTATGTCTGTGTATATTTATGTAATAGCTATACTATGTATATTTATCTTATTCGCCTTATTTCCAATACTGTCTTATAATTCACCTATATTTGCTGAGTGGAAGAATTATTTAACGTATTATCCAAAATGTTATATGAAATAATAATATGATAGTGGCATTTTCAAGACATCAGTGGTTACCCCCTTTCTCTTGTCCTCCTAGATTTTTTTTTTTTTTTTTTTTTGAGTTGGAGTCTCACTTTTGTCACCCAGGCTGGAGTGCAGTAACATGCTCATAGCCATTGCAGCCTAGACTTGCTGGGTTTAGGAGATCCTTCCACCTCAACCTTTCAAGTAGCTGGAACTACAAATGCATGCCACCATGTTGGACTAGTCTCTGTGATTTATTGTAGAGACGAGGGCTCACCAATTTGCCCAGACTGGTCTCAAAAACCCAGGCTCAGGCAATTCTCTCGTCTTGGCCTCCCCAGGTGTAGGCTGAGCCACTGCACCTGGCTGTCCTAGATTTTTGTGCTAGTTTTCATGACTCTCATTCTTATTGAACTAAGGAATCAAGTCTTCTTTATGCCATTCATGGAAGACAACATTCGTAATAAAGTAGCCCTCAATAAACATTTATTGAGTTGATAAATGGACAAAGTTAGGTTAGTAGCAGGAAACTCTCCCAAGATTTACCCTGGCCTTTTGATATAATGTGATGAGAAAATCAGTGAGTTTCTGGGCCTCTCTTTTTCTCTTCTCATCAAGAAAGAAATGATAATGATTCCCTGTCTGTGGAAAGTCATGTTTTCTAACAAACTTCCTACTTACCTATATCACTGAATACAGTTTCCTGTAATCATGAAATAATACAATTAAATAAATTATTGTATGTACTTTTCTTTTTTAAGAGGCATAACTTTTCTTACCAAAAAGGATGTGTATGTGTTTTTTTGTGTGTGAAAATACTCAAGCATATATCATGTTTGCATGGGTGTCTATCAGTGCTACTACATTTCATAGATAAAATAAATTTCTAGGTATGGAATCCCTGTGAAAGATTTTGAACTTAATATATAAGAGAGAACATCCAGTTTTAACTTAAACTGATTATTTTGTGATGTATTGCTGAAATGTAGTCTCTTGTTTCTGATGATGCTATTGCCAGTTTTTGTTTCTCATTGATCCTAATTTAGCTGTCACAAGGGCATTTAGATTGTCATCTTTTCAAAGGTTCACGCTTTTGGGGTTTTGCTGGTAACATTAGCTTTTTGAAATTTGTTCTTATAAAAACAAAACAAAACAAAAATATATCTAATCTTTTCTCTATTTTCATAAATTTTCTCTCTATGGTTGTTAAAAATTATTGAAATCCTCTGAAAGTGAACCCATTTATTTTGAATGAGTCAGCCAAATAATCCAAGGAGCTACTCAGATGCAGACACCCATCTAGTACAAGCAGAAAGATCAGAAGTAGTTCACAAAAATTATAGCACTGGTAATAAGCAATAGTTTCTAACAAAACAAGAATTAGAAAAAGAAAAGGAGTAAGAGACACAGAGAGAATTTTCCAGCATATAAGATCATATTGTGTTGATGTGGTGACAAAGACAATTTTTTTTAAAAGAAATTTTGCTGTACCTTTGCCAAAATACATTTCTGTTTCTTTAGTGTTTTCCTGGTATAATTGATCTTATTAACAAGAATACTCATTGTGATTTTCTCAATCATTTTCTGAAGTTTTTTTGTAAAAACAGTGTCCTGAAATAGTGCCAAAATCATGTGTAATCACTATTTTATTAAAATTAATACATCTCTTTAAAGTAAAAGAAAAAAACGTCTTTTCTACATCTCAAGTGATAATATATTGTCACAAACTTGTCAAGGTGTTTTTACATTACAGAATCTGTTGGCAGATTTCCATTTTTAACAGTAGGCCTGAGCTTTTTGTGACAGTGAGGACAATTATAAAATCACCGAGAAGTGGGCAAAACAAAAAGCATTCTTAAGTCTCTGTACGCGGTCTGACATGGATGAGTCATCTTCCCAGAGTTATTATAATATGACATTTATTCAATCCCCCATGTGCCACTTAAACCATTTAAATTTGTCCTGTTCCCTTTGGGAATTAAGCTAGTCAGGAAAGAAATTTATATCCTGCCTATTTTTTTTAAGTTAAATATAAAGTCCTTTTTATAAGTCAGACACGTCGCTGGGCTCTGATGGAATATAGAAAATATTCAGTCAGTGCCCTCTAGGAATAAAATTCTCTTTCTGCCACTAGGAATGATTAATCTAAGAGAGAATCACTTCCTTAAACAAATTCAGGAGACAATAGAGTCATTCCCAGAGGATGGAATGATTTACTTAGCATTACAACCCAAACTGAGGTGGGTGAGAAGTGGGCTGGTAGAGAAACAGGACCAGGAATAACCAGTGCACAAGACTAATGATGTGGCCTGAAAGAAACTGTAGGGAGAAGTCATGTAAGACTGAGAAAGTTCTTCTCTCCTTTAAGGTCATAACAAACAGATATAAGAGCAAGAGTTGCACTATGGAGGTTAGAATCAATCTCTCTCTCTCTCTCTCTCTCTCTCTCTCTCTCTCTCTCTCTCTCTCTCTCTCTCTCTCTCTCTCTCTATCTCTCTAATTGAAGCTGCTTAAATAGCATGACTTTAAGAGTTCTTGCTCTTGTCATTTTAAGCCTGGTATTTTTAGTATGTGTTAAAAGAGAAGTTTTTATACTGTAAGTGTTCAAGTAGAGACATTCACTGATGAAATGATATAACATCTTGAACTTGCTTACCAATAATCCAGTGGTTCAATGAGAGTAGGAAAATTGGGGGTTTATAGATGAAGCAACATTGGCTATAAGTTAATACAAGTTGAAATTGGTAAATGGGTTTTTGTGAGTTCATCAGACTACTCTCTTTACTTTTGTGTTCACTTAAAAATTTCCATTAAAAAAACCTAAAAATATAACCTAACACTTCATAAGATAATGTGTATTTGAAAGTGTAATTTTAATATTGCTGTCTTTAGCTCTAGTCTATGAAGTCCCTAGATGCAAGGATTTTATCCTTTAGCACTATGGATAAACAAAAAACCCCAAAACTTTATAAGTACTAAACTGAACCCACACTGATTAGATCAAAAATTGAAAATACCGGTAAAACTGAAAAAAAGGGAAAAGGCCTTGTTTTTTACTTTTACTTGGAGATGTTTGGAATTTCAGGATGGCTTTTGCCACTATGTCAAAAACTAAATGATGTTGCTCTTCCCTCTTGCCAATGTTAGAAGCATTTTTAGTTTGTTTTGTAGACAGTGTATGGAGAGTAAATATAATGCCAGGAATGGAAAGATCCCATCAAAAGAGTCTGAAGTAGGTATACAAGAATCAACTGAGTAAGGCAGCCAGGTTTGAAGTGCATTCAGCATTAATGAATTAGTTTAGTTGAACAAAATAAATAAATTTACTCCAAGCATTTTTTAAAAATCTGGCTTAGGTTATTGAGGTGATTTGGGATTTTATATTCCTGACAATTATAAGAACCTAGAAGATTGTTAAAACAGAGTAATTCAAAGTTTATTTACTAGAAATTTAGGAAATAAAATAAGTGATTAACGTCCAAGTTAATTAGTGTAGAATCTGGAAAGCACCACTGTATTTTATAGTGATGAGAATTGTTTAAATAAACCTTATTTTAATGATGAATCAATACATCCATAATTATTTACTTAAATATAAGATTAACCATGTATTGAGCATGCTGCACATACTTCGAGGATCTGAAATTTTAGATACATAGAAGATGCTTTTAGAGAGAGATACTGAAATTTTTGGAGAGATTGGATGTGTGTTATAATTTAATTTGAGAACCCATAAAAGTTTATCTTATTTAATCTCTGGACTACTCTGCCCACTCAGGAAACCTTGGGTTGAACTTATTTAATGCTACCATTTAACAGTAATGACTATACTTGCGTGTGGGAAACAGCAACACTGGCAGCAGTATTTCACATAGCAAACTAGTAAGGAGTTGCGTGAACAACACCAAGAACAGATGTTTGTTTATGATAGTAAGAGACCCTTTGTGATAAGTTTCAGATGTCAAATAAATTCATTTTTTGCTTAGCATCCCTTCTTGTCTCTTATGAGTAAGCATAATTTCTCTTAAACATATGGCAAAAATGAAATAAGCCTGGGAAATCCCATTTATAGCGTCAGTCTGTGTTACTGGGTAAAAAAAACCTTTTGAATTAGTAATAAAACCCATCTGTTCCCACTTAGAAGAAAATGCTTCACACTGATGAAGTGAGACTAATATTCAGCATTTTTTAAAGTGTACAGAAAAATTATAATGGAACAGTTTCTTTTATAACAAGATGTCTAACCCATGTAGTAACTTTTTCTAATCAATCTTCAAAGTTTCATCATTAACAATCTTTAAAATATCTAATAAAGAACAAGGCCTTTTCTTTTACATGCATATTCATTCCCATAAATACGTTAAATATCAAGATGCTTATTTTTAGAAATTATTAATCTTCTTTAATGTCATAATTTGCTCATAAGAGTAAGATTTTTTAATCATAAAAATTTCCTCAGATTTTTTTCACAGTCTTTTTATCTGATTGTAATAATAATCCAGATTCATTAGAAAAAGTTTAATAATCCAGAGAATAATGAAGAAAATTAAAAACATCTATAATCTCACAACCTACATTGCCTGCTGTTAACATTTTGGTTTATTTCTTCTCAGTATTGTTTTGATATTTAACTTTTTCTTTCCTTTTCTTTTTTTTTTTCTTTTTTTCTGAGTTGAAGTCTTACTCTCCCCCAGACTGTATTGCAGTAGCAGGATCATGGCTCACCACAGTCTTGATTTCCTGGGCTCAGGAGATCCTTCTGCCTCAGCCTCCTAAGTAGCTGAGACTACTGGTGCGTGCCAATACACCTGGCTTGCTTTTTATTTTTAGAGAGATGAGGTCTCACTATGTTGTCTAGGCTGGTTTCAAACTACTGAGTTCAAGCAATTCACCCTCCTCAGCCTTCCAAAGTTCTGGGATGACAGGCATGAGCCACCATACCTGGTGACATTTTACTTTTATCTTCATCAAAGTTTTATATATTTATAGTTTTAAATCAAATAGGTCTATAAATTCTATAAAAATAACAATACCTTTCCAGTGTTTCCTAATCTCCATTAATATTTCCCAAATGTAGCTAATTTAAACTTTTTGCTGTTTCTTGGAAATTTTCTCCTTTATATATATATGGCTCTCTCTATATATGTATATGATTTTCTTACATAGCTTTCACACTTCCTGGTCCAGTGTCTATTTCCCACCCTATCCTTTTAATATGGCTCTATTATAATCATATTTAAGTTCATAGTCACTCTTTACATTATTATCATATTAATTTAATAATAGTTAAACTATGTAGCATGTTATGCTTATATTTTATTTCTTATACAACTTTCTGGTTGCCCTGGATTCAATAATGATCTTTTTCCCCTGCTTATAGCATCTATCACTATACACCATCATAACCCCTTAAGAGATAAGTACATTTCCTCTCAGCACTTCCCCTGAAATATTTAAGGGAGTAAACTTTTTACAACCTCACATTTCTGAAAAGTGTCTGCTTTCTATCTCTTTGCTTTACTGTTGTATACTCTGTGAGATTTTTTTCAATTTATCTTTCACTCTTTCTATTGATTTTTAACCTTTCTGTTACCTTATTTTAATGTCCTAAACCTATTTTGAGGATATTCTTTATATTATCCTATTTTTATTTTATAATTTTACATTGTTTCTTATATTTTCTCTGTTTTCTCAATGTTTCTTATCGATATTTTATTCTTTTGGTGTAAGTCTTCACTGTTGGAGCTGTTCTTCTAATTAATGTATGATGTTCCTTAACTGTCTGTTGATAGCCATCCTGGGATAGCTCTGATTAGGATGCTGTCTGTTCCTAATTCCTCTTTTCTTTTGTTGTTTTCACCTTTAACTCTGGCTGGCGTTTTGGTTCAGCATCTCCGCAGTATACCTCTCATCATCTGTCAACATATATAAGGGCTTCTCAATCAGACTTTCAACCAATCCTTCCATTTTTCAGAACCATCCACACCATACCATTAGTGATTCCTACAGTCTCTACATTCCTGGACTTTTCCAGGGTTCTGTGGTGGGGGAAAAAAAAAAACTTAGCATTCATCTTTCTCAAGTCTTCTAAGTTATTTATCACTAGTGTATGAAAATTTAACTACAATTTCAAAATTCCATATTTGTGTATGTGTGAACGTGTGTGCGTCTTATCTTTCATTTATGTGTTGTTTTGGAAGATTATGGTAAGAAATGCTGTATTTGACCTTTCATGTTTAACTAGAAAATTTTCAACTCTTTTTTCCTACATGTTCTTATACAACTAACAAGCACTACCAGCTCTGTAACTGCAAGTTTCTACCAAATGAGACATGCACATATATAGCTTGCCAATTATCTTTATGCATAAAATATTCGTTCTATTTAAAAACTCATCTCAGTTGACGTTTATATGTATAGTTACTGAAGAACTGACCAAATGTTGAATGCTGCTGTTGCAGCACAAATTCTCAGGCATTAATGCAATGCTTAATTTTATTAGTGTGGTGACAAGATTGCTATTCACTATATACTGTATGTAAGTATAATAGAGTATCACTCAAATTCAAAACTATAGCAGAGGTTTCCGTTAATAAAAATGTTGGTATATCTGTTATTTAGAATGAAAATTAGTGCCACCAAAACAATTTCTCTACATAGCAAAATTTTCAAAGCAATTATTTTGAATGATGCATAAAATGTATGGTGTATATGTCAATAAATAAATATATACACACATATACAATGTTTATTCAAGTCTAGTATCAAATTGAATAACTATTTTGTATCCTAACATTTTTTTCTATCCTTCCATTTACCTATATACAAATGTATATCCTTCTAAAAAATGGCTCTTATGGTTATGCAACACTTTATCAGATGAGTGTATTTATCTAGCCATCTCAGAAAAATTGATCATTCAGGATGTTTTCAGTTTTCATAAATATAAATAACGGTCTTTCCTTAGAATAGATAATCAAAATAATTACTAGATTTTTGAGGGAATTCTCACAAATAAAATAAGTACACCAACATTTTCTCCAATTTTATCCAATAGCCTCAATTTTTTTAGACTTTGTTAATATCTAGGAATTTAAGTTAAAAACTTCAGTATTCTCTTTTGAAATCTTTATTTTTTGTATGATTCAATTTGGTTTTTTTAAATTTATTTATTAATTATAAAGATGTGGGGTTTTGGACACTTGCATCAAGCTTTGTATCACTATCCTCAACATTTTTTTTAAGCAACATAGTTGACTGACTTTGGTAGTTTCACAAAATAACTTATACCCTTATTTCTCCATTATTTGGTTGCTCAGATGAATTTATGTTTGAATTGGACCTATATGTGTTTTCAACTAAATATTTTTAAATGGTACTGGAGCAGTTTGTTTCTGTATAAGTAATAATATTGTTGTATCTTTTGTCCATGACAGAAGACTGCATGATTTCTTTTTTTGTTATTTAAAAAACTTTTTCTCTCAAAACTCAGTTTATAACACAAATTTCTTCTAAAATTTGGTGCTGCAGAGGTGTGTGAAGTTTATTTATTTGTATCTAATTTTACTTTCCTATCTTGAAACTCACTTATTAGTTATTAGATATAAAATGTATACAGAATATATCTAAAAATGAGTCTTACTAATTTTTCCCATAATGCGCTGGGATTTTTTTACTCTTTCTGTGCAATGCTTGCATTATGTACAGTCAAGAATTATATCTTTGTTAATCTTTGGTCAGTGTTTCAGTCAGTTTATAATTCAATATTTAAGTTTTCTCTATAACGTCTGTATTTTCACTTATTATTTTTATCTTTATAGATTTATCTAGATGGATGAGTGCTTTAAATTTGTCCTTTTCATCAATAACTCAATGTTTAAAAATGATTGCATTTTTTACAATGTCATTTACAGATACTAATTTTTTTAAAGCATGATTTCTTGAGAGGACAGAAAAGCTCTCGCAGTCGGAGGAAACCTGAGGAGGTTGTCCAGATATTAATTTTGCACTTGCATTATGGATTTTCGATAATCTTTTCTTATCTCAAGCATCTTCCTTTTTATCTCAACTTGTTGCTTATTATCATTTTCTCTTCTTTTGACTTTCTACTACTTTTTTATAGCATATTGTAAACTTATTTATTTTTGCATTCTATTAACTGTAGATAACAGGTAATTTTCTAACATCTTCCTCTATGATTACCATATTCAGAAATACATTGTTTTTCTAAGTCTTCAGGATGAAGTTTTGCTTTCTATTATTCTGAATGCAATATATTAGAACCATCTTATCTATTTTTCAGTTATATTTTTTTACATTAGAAAAGTAACCTGTTGTTTGACAATAATTAGAGTATATTATATGCCTTTGATTCTATTCAAATAACTTCCTCCAATCTTCAGATCAAAGAAAGGGTGTACATCTAACCTGATTTGCAGTGTGTATGATTCCTTTATCTACTGCGACTATTCCAGATGATGTGATGCTTTCTTCTAATACCTAGTTCTTTGACATGTTAGTTCTGTGTAATATACTACAAAAAACTACAATCTTCTCTTATCTCGTCCCTCCATCATATTCGCCATTTAAGGAACTACATCTTCCTTTGTAAAATAGGTTTCTGCCAATTCAGATCTTCTAAACTTACTACCACATTGCTCAGATGTTTCCTGTCACGTTTAAAGAAAAAGAAATACGAAACCGGGCTCGGTGGCTCAGCTTGTAATCCCGCGCCTTGGGAGGCTGAGGTGAGTGGATTGCCTGAGCCCGACGGTTCGAGACCCGCCTAGGCAACTTGGCGAGACCTCATCTCTACAATAAATCAAAAAATTAGCCGGGCGTGGTAGCGCGTGCCTGTAGTTCCAGCTACTTGGAAGGCTGAGGCTGAAGGATCGCAGGAGCCCAGCGGGTCGAGGCTGCGGTGGCCGGGAGCGGCCACTGCACTCCAGTCTGGGCGACAGAGTGAGACTCCGACTCAAAAAAAAAAAAAAAAAGAAAAGAAAAAGAAATACTAAAAACCATTTTGAGGGAAAGAGTGTCAAGGTGCTCTTTAAGAAGTAATGCTAGCACACTAATGGATGACCACCCATTTGCTGCTAACATGGATTTGCTATTTATGAACTAGAGAATAGACAATAGGGTTAAGAAAACAATAAATGTCGTCTTCTACTTTAACATGTTTATTCTAGTCCCCTTGGCTAAATATTCCTATTACTTGTTTTTCTTCTTCTGAGTCTGTTAACCTTGTAACTACAGGAAATCTCTCCTTCCTACTGGGAACAAGTTTTTCAAAACTGCTAGAATCTATTGGTGGCATGAATCTTCACCTTATTTCCACTAGGTTTTTAAAGTTATTTTCATGGAAAATATTGCATTAGAGAATTTCATCAGTTATCATGTAAAGTTCCCTAGTCAGGTCTGTTTTTAAAATGATTAAACTTTCTCTCTTAGAGCTATTTGAATTCCCTTCATCTCTTCTTAACTTTTTGATTAATCTCTTCTTTACTTTTTCATTAGAAAAAGCAAAATATACAGAGAAGTATTTAGAAGTTAAAAATAAAAAAGCATTTTTTTTGCCAATACATTATTTTAGAAAATTTTTGTATTTGCACTAAGGGAAATGGTGTCTCCTAACATTTAAAAAATATACATATATTTAATTATAAATAGGTGAATCAAAAAGTGTGTATTTCTTTTAAAAAAAAGAGATACTTTATAGTTCATTTATAAATGCAAAACAAAAGTAGTTCAGTTACAAATGCTTCACTTATATAAGCTTCAGTAAAATCAGTAGAATAAATTGAATATGTTCTGAGAATTCCTTATATTTCTGCCATGAAAATGTAGAGTGAACACATTAACACAAATATACTTAACCTTTATTACCAAAGTCATAACTACCCAAATGCATTTTCTGTTTGTTTAGGGTGTCAAAAAATATAAAGCTGGTTGACAAAAAATACTTGTAGCTTTTGTTATTTTCTTTTCTGGTGAACCCTAATCCTTATGGTTTCGTAGATTCAGAAGATCCAAGGAAGAGGAACCAGTTTGATTCTGATACTATAATAAGTACCCAAGCTGGTTTTAAACTAAGTATTATGGCATTCACCTATAAGAAAAAGAAAAATCAGGGAAACAAACTTCTCTAGCAGTGGATGCTTGTCTTTCATCAAAGTTCAAAGGTATTTGTCCTGAGCTTTTGAGAGAAAAGAAATTACGGTTTACTAGATCTTTCAACTACAGCATTGGCTCCAGTTCTATTCAGTAGCATGCAGTCTTGGGGAAATTTGGTAAGAATGTGGAATTGAGTAAACACTTCTCTTTCAGTGAAAGTGTTATTTGTAGAATATGATTGCCATTACCTAGATAAAGTATAGTAGTCCTGGAAATGAAGAATAGGGAGACAGAGGAAATGAAGAATAAGAAGACAGAGGTTTAGAGACTGAAATAGATAGAAATTGATAGTCATGTGATTATGGTAAGTAGAGAGAGGAGATATTTTTATGTAACTCTGATTTCTACCTTGAATTAGGTAGGAGATCAGTACTGAGATAGGAAATACCAGAGGGCAAATAGTTTTTAGAACATTATCTTAAGTGAAGTGTTGGATAATTGTACCTAGAAAATATCTACACTAAATATATCTAAAAGCCAGTTTTAAATATTGGCATAAAGTTCAAAGTATGTGGGAAGTCAAAGTTCTACAGATATTATCTATCGGTTCTACTTCAAGAATGCTTTTAGAATGAGATTATGCCATTTCTCAATTTAGAGTCTCTACATGGCAATTAAACAAAACATTTATACATCATCTTGTTCTGTCTCTAATGACCTCATATAATCTGGCTCCTGAGATTAAACCATTCTTGTGCAATTCTGGAAATCTGACCAACTGACCTTCATTCAGTTCTTCCAGCTGTCTTACCTCAGGCTTTGGCATGTTTGATTTCTGCACCCAGAAAGATCATTTCCAACTGGTTACCTCTAAACTTGACCTCACCCTCTGCTCCCATGTTTCAATACTATTCTTTTCCTTCACAGTTCAGCTTAAACATTACTTTTAAAGAATTATGTGATCACCCCATCGCTCCTCACACTCTCCATTCTATTCTACAACTCAGCACCACATTTGCTTCCTTGATTATGCTTAGCACAATACATATCGCGTATAATTCTTTTAAAACTTATCTTCTTATTTGGGTTCTAACTTGTACTCTACACTGGGTAGTGGGACAGGAACCATGTCTGACTTGTGCCTAGCACATGGTTACACCAGATGCCCAGGTCAACCCTGTTTTATGCCTGCTGATTTGACATGATTGTTAATAACATCTTCTTTCACTCTCATAAATGTTTCATTTTGGATGATAAATTACATGTCAACTTATGTATAGTAGACACTCAATAAGTATTTATTGAATAAATTAATAAATAGGAAGCTCTGACACATAGATGCTAGAAAAAAGTTTAAAAAAAGAAGAGAATTTGAAGTGCAGTCCTGTGGTTCACTGACAATATATAACATAAAAGATAGAAGAAGCTATTTTAGGATTCCTGTGCAGATATGTGGATGTTTATTTGAAAAATATATTTTTTCTAAAATATTTAAGATATTTAGACATTACAATTTTAGGTTTTTCTTAAAATAAAACATGTAAAGATACATTTTAAGGATAATTTTACAGACTATTGATGAATATGGTGTGTTTTGATTTATAACTTCATAATATTCACTGCATTTAAATACAAAGAAAAGCTAGGAAATTATTTTGCTTAATTGTAGTACATCTTCCCATCAGTGTTCAGAATACCAGATTTTATTTCTCCAAAGCATAAATTCAATTTAACTCCTTCATTTTTCTAGAAAATATCAAGAAACACTAGGAAAGCAATATTTCAATGTTTATGTGTTTATACTGTATATAAACACATATGTACCTATAATTATGTATAGACATGTAGCATACCTGTAAAATCAACACTCACATATGCACATATGCCTATCACACATATCTAGTTATACACACATCATGTATCATATATGGATGTGTATGAACATGTATAAACATTCTCATGCATATCTATTCAGAAATGATGTCAAAAATTTGATTTTAAAAAGAAAACAACATGAAAATAAACATTCAGGCAACTAATACAAGAGAAATAGTTGCTTTTATTTCAATATTTTAAAAGTTGCAGTTTTTTTATGTTTTGCCAACATTAAAAAAAATTAATGCTATATGTCAACTGTATTTACAGAGGACAAGAGCCTGGAAATAAGGAGGGATTTGGATATTAAAAAAGTGCATAGACTTTGGCATCAGAGAGGCCTCTCTTTGAATCTGGGTTTCACCATGTGCATTATCTTAGAAAAGTCAGTTAACTCCTTGACCTTCAGTTTCTTCATCCACTAAATTAATAGTATCTCCTACAAGATGTTATTATGAGACAATCGGCAAACCACCAGTAGCACATTGCCAAGCAATAGTAAGAACCCAAAGACAGTCTGCAAACCACCAGTAGCACATTGCCAAGCAATAGTAAGAACCCAAAATACAACACTTATTTTCAGTGTTTAAACTTGCAGTGGTCAGTTCCACCCACTAGGGTTTTAAAGGATATTCACAGACCCAAGTACTTTCCTAGAAGGGCTATTGCAATCACCCTAAGCATGTCCTGTAAGAACTTGTCTTAGGGAACATTAAAAAACATTGAGTTAAGGCATGAGTGCTAGCTTCAAAATCAAAAGAGCTGAAAGTTAGGAATAGTCAATTTCTCTGTTGGTTTAGGAGTATGGAATTATGAGAATTGACCTTTGAGCACAATATAAAAAATTTAGGTATTATTTTAAAGCAGACCCTAATGACTGAATGGAGTCTATTCAAACTCTAAAAATTATATATAATGTATAATAAAATACATAGCACAGAAATTATAATGTAAAGTGAAGAAAAAATAACAGCAAAATGTCTCTAGGTTTTAAGAATTAAGACAAATGATTGATTAATTTCCTGGAAAAGGTAGGGAAGTTTGGAATTCAGAATACTGGCAAAAGGGTTAACATAGAAATACAGAAAAAAAGAGAGAACTTTCTTACTCATAGTGAGTAGCAGAAAGAGCAATTGATTATATTAAATATTTTAAGGTGGAAAGACAGGAAATTAATGAACTTCACGTCTAATGGTAATAATCCTCTTAACAAAGTAGAAAGCTCATTATATACCCAACATTATGCTGTAACCAGTAAATCTCACAATAAATCTTAAAATTTACTGAATAATTACATCTTTTTAATAACACTGAATATTATAAATGTTGACCTCCAAAAGAATTAGATGACAGAGGCACAATCAGAACAGAATAAAATGGGCACTGACTAAAACTGCAAATAGTGAAATTTGAATTTGACAAAAAATTAAGACTTCACAATGAAATTAAAGTCTTCCAATTATGACCTGAGAAAATTGATCTTGGTAGAATTAATGACTACACATGAACTTATATAATTAGACAGAAAAAGTGGAAAACCAAGAAGTGGTTATAAGAAAGATTTTATATTTAACATCTTAAACAATTCACAAATACCTCAGAATGCTTTTTACTTACCAAAAATGCAAATAATTTATGCACATAAGTCAAAAAACAAATAATTTTTGTATTTAGATTGAAAACAGTTAACCACTAAGACAAAAGAAGAAAAAGTGCTTATACTAAATGACTTTGTTAGAATCTCTGTAGGCATTCACACCCATTATTGTGACAAGAAGCAGAGGGTCATACCCCAGAATAGAGTCATTTGCACAGTGGAGCCCTATGTTTGATAAAATTCAAATGAAATGATTAATGCTATTGTGTGTCCTCTTGAAAATCAAATATTAATTTGAAGCCATAATAATGGCTTTTATTTTGAAAATTGCATAGTAACAATTACATTAATACAATATAAACACAAACAGGTAAAAATGAAGGATTCTTCCTATGCATCCATGTACAATAAATATACATTTTTAGAAATGCAAGTTACTAGCTGCTTATATAACCAAGTGTATACACCAGCACCCTGACACTCAGTTCTATGACTTTTGCTACTTTTTTAAACCTGAGACGCTTTTGAAATAGGTAACAGTAGAAGACAGTTGGGGTACCAGCACATAGAGAGAAAAAGAGAAAAGCTGCAAAATGGCTTCACAAATATTACTAGAAGAATTGAGAAAAAGATGCTGAGGTGTCCAAAGTCCAATGTATTCTACTAAATATAAGTTATTTCGAAAGTGCCTACTAACTTTTCAGCATTATTTTGAACATACATCTTGCGCCTCCCACTTTCCCTACTATTTTTTCTGATATAAAACATAAAACTATTGGATAGATATGATTCATGCCCTCTGAGTTTACTAGATTAGAGAAAAATGGAACATACTATATGTTATAGTTGAATATCTATCAACATTGCACCACTGAAATGGTGATTAAGTACATTCAGGTTTTATAAGTAAATAACAATATCGTTTGATTTTGATGAGTCTCTTTGTGAGAAAATGAAACCCTGGGACTATTACATTTTACACAAAATAGGAACAAATTGCTTTGTTTTTCATTTTAACCAAATAGGAAGGTTTCTAAGGTCTCACTGAGTTACCTTTGTTCACATCAGATTGCCATTATACTTTTTAAATTTACATTTTAATGGCAGTTATATAATTAACATTGTAACTGCCAACAATCAGATTACATTCTTGTTCTGTCATTTAAGTGTTACATATTACAAGAATAAAAACAACTTTTACACAGCACTTTTATTCTGTCCTTCTAAATAGGATTTCTTCCATGTCTTTTTTAGTGCCTTATGAAGAAGAGAAGATCAGTACATCTTCTTTACTGATGGGGATATGAACCATAAAATGTAGCCAGAGAGCATATTTTGTGATATGGCCACCTTCTTAATAGCACCACTTATCATGAAAAAAAGTTTCAAGGGAAAAAGTTTTTGATGTTAGCTAACTCTAAGAGCAGTATTAAGGAAAGGAAGGCAATCCTGGGTGTATACACATTTTTTTTCTATTTGAGGGAAAAAGAGCATAGTTTCACTTGTTTTATAATCAGAATTGCAGAATGTAGCTGCCTTATAGGCTTTAATTAAATCTGAAACTTTTATTTATTTTTTCTGATATATTGAAGTAGATAAAACTCTGTATATGCATATTGCTTCACATAAAATGGTCACAAGTATTCACAACTACCTTAAAACATGTTTACAGCAAGACAGAATATAAAATAAAAAAATTATGGCATATGTATGTGTGTGTATATACATATATATGTGTGTGTGTATATATATATCCATATATATATACACAGAGAGAGGAGAGAAAGAGAAAGAAGAGAAAGAGAGAGAGAAGAAAGGAAAGAAAGAAAGAAAGAAAGAAAGAAAGAAAGAAAGAAAGAAAGAAAGAAAGAAAGAAGAAAAGAAAAAGAAAGAAAGAGAGAGAGAAAGAAAAAGAAAGAAAGACTGGAATGTAAAATCACCAGCCCTAGAATCCAATTGTATGTTAAATATCATAAAAACAAGGCATGCCATTAATATTCAGGAAAAGTTTTTAGATCCTTCTCTATGTGTATTGACGATGCATCCAGTACTCTCCGAGCTTATTAGTTCTGATGAGTATGGTTTCTCTTCCACATTACCAAGCATATAACCACCGGCACTCTGTTCTCCTTTACATTGTGACCTAAAAGTATCTTGAAGTATTGACATTAGAGGCCTATGAAGGCAGTTCACATGGAGCTCACCAAGGTTTGAGGACACATGCTCTATTTTTTCTGAATGAAGCATGAGAACCTACCAGTGGGATGAACAGAACAGACGACGTAAGTTCTTTAGTGCAGGCAACATGGAATGCTCACTTGAATGGTAAGGGAAGGACTACAGAGTTACCCCACTTTCAGTGAGCAAGCTGACACCCACAACAAATGGGAAAGGTGCATGGGGTGAATATTCTCAATGATGACTCTGGTCCACCCAGATGTACAGCCTCATCACCAGCTCCAGAAACCTCTCTGAAGGTCTAGGTCATTCACCTCCTTTGTCAGAGTCAACAACACTTATCTAAACATCTGGGGAGGTTGGTCAACCTATGTCATTTTCAATTTTCCCCCAAATCCATTATTCTGACATATGCTGAATCTGCAACATTGTTCTTGATTCTTGAACACTTTTTCTTTTCTCAAATAAGTCCAGTTTATCCTACCTGTTAGGTTTGGCCTTTGGAAGTATTGTTTCCATTGTAATCTTCCAGAGTCTATTTTTTTTTAAAGCAAAAACAAAGCATTAACTGTTTGTCTTAATAAAAATCTTTATTCTAATTGTGGTCATGCTCATGTCTTTGACAAACAGAGGAAAGTCGCCAGGAAATAAGGACATATTAATATTTTATGTCTAACCTCACTACAGAGGTACCATGCTTGGCACTGGGGACTCGATGCAGAACAGGACACTGAAGGTTCCTGCCTTCATAGAGCTTACATTCTAGTACAACTGAGGACATCATTTAGAATTTTAAAAATTTATATTTTAAGATCCCTAAAACATTCGGAGAGAGACAGAATAAAGTCGCCACAAAGTCACCAGTTCCAGCTGTGATATTATTAAGAAAGTAAAAGAGCTTAATGACTATTTTGGAAAATCTTGAAAATTCTAACTCCAGTAAGCTTATTCCTTGATGTACAGATGCTTAAAGAGTTTTATTCTATATAAAGAGACTCATACAGAGACACCTTAAAATAAAACTTGTTTATTTTAAAAATCTGCTAATTTTGTCACAATAAGAACCACTATTTGTTGCTATTTCTTATTAAAGAATAAAGCTTTTGATGAACTTGTGAAGTCTTGGGAAAGCTAATCTCTCCCATACTATCAGTCATTGTTCCAAAGGTTTAAATTTCATTAGAAAAAAAATCTGGAAAAGGCCTTTTTACTTTAATTGCAGAGTTTTAATATTTGAGTACTGCAATATTGTGAATAGTGTAGATGACAAATTGTAATTTTATCTTTTATGTGGAGTTTTATAGTAAAGACCCTTGAATGGCTCAAATTTCACATTAAAAGTCTGGTGAGTGAGAATACATGACTGTATATATTGTGTTAACAAAAGGGATAGAATCAAACACAAGTTCTACCCATAACGTGCAGCTGGTAATTCATTGTCAGCAGAAATAGAAGATAATGTTTTAGAGGATGTGCAGAACAGCTTCTTAAAAATTGTAATTCATTATTTATTCAACAAATACTGAATATCTATAATCTGTCAGGCTGTCTTATGTGCCTTGGGTATAAGTCAGTGCATAGCTCCCTACTCTCATTATAGCGGGGGATATAGATGGTATATTGAATTAAATCATATGGTTATAAGTTTTTTGAGACAAAAACAAAATAAAAACAGAACAAGGGAATTGTGTATTATGGAAGCAAATGATGCCATTTTAAGTAGGTTGGTTGGTGAAATAATCTGTAAGGATGTAGATTTTGAGCAGAAAACTGTGGGATATGAGACAAGCTGAGGAGCAAGCATTCCAGGAAGAACAAGAGGCACCAAGTACACAGGTCCTAATTTGGAAACACTCGACAAATCGAGGCAAAACAAGTAGACCTGTTTGCCAGGAGAGGGTCAGAAAGAACAAAATGCGAGTTGAATAGGTCAGAATGGTGACGGGGGGACAGGCCATCTTGGGTCTTGCCACAATGATCAGAACTTTTTTTTTTTTTTAACTTGACATAACATTTGGAAGCTGCTGTACGGGTAAGGGCAATAAAATAATCTGACATTGTTTTAGAAGGATGATTCTGCTTCCTGCATAGAGAAGAGACTGAAGGAAAGTAAAGTAGAAAAGGCAAACCTTTTAGGCCACAATAACTCAGGCATCAACCTGGGTGAATTTAAGAATGCAGTAAGCACTGTGCAGATACTGAAATAAGAGATAATTTATTTTAAATTGACCAATCAGAATGAAGTTCATCATCTGTCAGAGCCATTAAAATGGACCAGTGTAATTATCCATGCAAAATGAACCTAAGATTTATATGACAGCAGAAGGTCTGGAGCCTTAGAATCCTGCAGTATCTCAAGTATGATCAACAATGGTCAAAGAATACAAAAGGAAAGATGATAAGTTTTCTAATTAGCAGTCATTGAAATTGCAATCCATAATATTTTCTCCAAAGACTTTTTGGAGTGGTACTTAAGATAACTCTGAATTTTTTACATTATGATTATCATAGTGTTGATATTGCTAGAAGCTCTATTGTGACTGTACGATGTAATTTCTTGGTGGAATAACATTTATTAATTCTTTAAAAATTTAATCGACGTGACTCTGAATAATATAGCACATCAGAGAGTTTAAGGCTTTCTTCTGGCTTTTACAACTTAGAAAAAGAATAATAAGGAATCGACAAGAGATAATCCAAGTTGGCCTGTTTTTTATTTTCCTCCACTCAGGAAAATACTTAGATGTTGAGCACCTAATGAAATTTTTATGTGTGTGTATCATTTATTTTGTGTGTGTGTGTGTGTGTGTGTGTGTGTGTGTGATTTGCCCAAGCTTTGTAGTGTATAACAATTGTATCAGAGCCGGGTTCGGTGGCTCAGCCTGTAATCCGCGCCTTTGGGAAGCTGAGGTGAGTGGATTACCTGAGCCTGCGGGTTCGAAACCCGCCTGGGCAGCAAGAACTCATCTCTACAATAAATCAAAAAATCAGCCGGGCGTGGTAGCACATGCCTGTAATTCCGGCTACTTGGAAGGCTGAGGTGGAAGGATCGCCAGAGCCCAGCAGGTCGAGGCTGTGGTGGCCGGGAGCGACCACTGCACTCTAGTCTGGGCAACAGAGTGAGACTCCAACTCAAAAAAAAAAAAAAAAAAAAATTGTATCAGTTCTGAATCAGCTTAATTCCAAGTTATCACCGAAAAGACACCTTTTATGTTACACATAGCCTGTGTGGCAGACAATCAGCTATGACCATTCATTCATGTAATCAAATGTACCTTTATTAAAGAAAAAAGTAATAAGTATACCTGATCCCAAATCAGGCAAAGTGGGGACCAAAGAGAGGCCCAAACTTTACCTGTATGATGTTCACTTGTAGACCTAATTCTAGAGGATTAGGTACTCCACATCTTTAAAATAATCTTGTACTCCACATCTTTAAAATTATATGTATATATAATATATGTACATATATATATATACACACAGTGTCAGACATCTACTATTTTTGAAGTATGGTGTTAGGTATAAGGACTGTAATATTTCCCATCCTCAGAGAGTTTAATATTTTCAAACATTATCATATGCCATTTTAAAAATTGCAGATAGCAACCACTAAATTATCATTCATGGGGTTTAAATTTCAACCTCAGCATAGCAGTATTTGACATGTCTATGGGTTCTCCTTTTTAAATTAGGGATAAGAAATTCACCTACTTGTGGTATTTGTGACCATTAAGCGAGTCAGAACATGTCCCTCCAGAAATGCTAGCCCATGCTTGTTATCATTAGGCATATCACATTACTTTATAAAGAATTTAAATGATTCTTAACACACATCACACCTCACCTCACAGTGTGAGAGCTTTGTTGTGTCTACTTTAGAAAACAGTACTAAGGAATCAATTATTTATCATAAAATTACAAAAAGAGTGGCAAAAAAACCTTATTGCCGTTAAATAATTCAAGAATATACACTAGTAGCTCTGGAATATTGCATTATTATGTGCAACATACTTCTTTAGGAATCTTTTAAAAGTATAAACTCATGCTCTAATTACATCACTCTGTATGATCAGGTATATTTTTGGTTGTCTTTATGACATCTTGTCTAGAAGAGTAAAGCCAAATGCTAATGTCTTGATAACATATAAATGAAGTTTGATTTTAGATGTTTGATGTTAGAAAACTTTTGTAACCTTACACGTTTAGCATGGTCAAATTTTCTTAGATCTTGTATTAATCTTTTTTAAATTGAGTTTTTAGAGGGTCCAGTGTGAAAAGTAATGCTGGAATTTAAGCTGTTAATAATGAAACACCCAATGGGTCAGGCAAAAACAGCTAAAGGGTGGTGGAAAGGTGACACAACCAGTCCTTTCTATTTTAGGCTGCAGCAGGCACTGCTGTCTAGGAGGGTCTATGGCAGTGGCACCTGACAGTGGTTCCAGATTACATGTCATGAAGCAGAAGAACTGAAATGATAGAAAATTGAGGAAAGAATTTGAACTTTAAATTAAACTTCACACAGAAGCAGAATTCTTCTGGGTCAAGACAATAGCTTGAAAGTTTTTTGACTTTTTAAACAACTTATATTATCCTCCAATGCATGGAAATAAATATAAGATAGGCTGAAGAAAAATCCCTAAGCACATTTGAGGAAGAAACAGAAATTACATACTCCCAAGACCTTTTGAAACAGACTATTGAAAGGAGACTTGTAGATAATGAAATTGCCAGTTATGTTGATAGAAGCATGAGTAGTAGACAAACCATGGGGCTCTGACAAACTCTCATCTCAGGCTAGGGCTCTCATCTCTTCTCTCGTAACATAAATTTGTTTCCTACTTTCTATAGTATCCTTCCTTTGTTACTAGAGCCTCAGTGTTATTTGATTCAAAACTAAATCTTTCCAAATTGTGCGCCTGGGGTGATCTTTGGTCATTCTCATATTCACTTTGTGTCTCCAAATTGAATAGAAACTCTGCAACTTTGTAGTTGATTTTTAGAAAACACAATATAGCATTTCACTTTTGTATCCAAAGTCATTAATAAAATAAACTGTCATTGAGTCAGATCCAAAGTTTATTTCTTGTTGTTGTTGTTGTTGTTGTCACAAGACATTTGGTGTGTTCATTCCTTGAGCCATTTGATCAACCTGGTGACTTCAGATTTCAGGAAGTAACATCACAACTATGTTGAATATTTTTCCACTAAATTAACAAAATGCTTCTTCTCAAGGGTACTGGAAAAAAGTAAGCTGTATCTGTGGGTAATGCATTTATTTCTCACACTTCAAGGAACTTTAGCTTCTTAAAGTGAATCTTATTAGAAAAATAATGTGCAATATTATTTGTTTTAGTAGAGCAATTATTTCTAATTGAACACATATTTAATGCTATTTCCAGTATCTCCACTTTCTTAGGATAATTTTATAGTAACAGTATTACAAACGATGGAGGAGGATTTGGTATGTTTTAAAAATAAGTAAAGCA
The DNA here is from genome assembly GCF_000164805.1 of Carlito syrichta. Lineage (NCBI taxonomy): Eukaryota > Metazoa > Chordata > Mammalia > Primates > Tarsiidae > Carlito > Carlito syrichta. The sequence goes on along the minus strand of NW_007245769.1, from coordinate 419,390 downwards.
CAATATAGTGACTAAGATATATATGTATATACATGCAAACACACAGAAACACATAATATATATGAGCTGCTAAAGAACAGGCATGAGGATTTATATTGTTACTTTATTACCTTGTACCATGACTTGAAGATAGAAAACACTAACATATTTTCAATAAGTAATTAAATGCATGAATACATTTTCTATCTAAAAAGGAGCTCTGTAATGGTAGTCATATTTTTATTTCCAAAAGTGATTCTCAAGTTATCTTGACCATTCTTTATACAGCACATTTAAGAATTGTTTTCATGAAAGCATTGGCTGCTGAATGTCTGCTGACCTGAAATGAATGTGCGTTATTGAATTAATTGTGTAATGCATGCCATGCTACTATACATAATCTGCCAAAAGTATTGATTCTTCCATGCTAAGGGTTCAAGAAGCTTTATACAAGAATCAATATTGATTTTTTGCAGGTGCAACCTAGAGGAAATTTCTTAATTGTGAAAGACTGTTTTTCAAAGTGGCTCACAAAGCTCCTAGTTTCATCTAATTTATTGGCTGCAATAATCCCAGCTTAGTACCAGGTTTTTGCAGAACATTGGCTGTCAGAGAGTGTAGGTTTTGATAGTGGGTCTGCATTTATCTTAGTTTTGTTTAAAATACCTGTGAACTGGTAATTTATTTATGCTATCCTTACCACTCAAATAAATAGCCAGGAAAAGAGATAGTGTAGGCTATTAAGGATGACCTAAAGTAGATTCATGCAGAAAGAATTGACCAAGATTTACCAGATATATGATGTTCAACATGTCATTTTATGGTCAAATAAGGAATTAATCCTATTAATTACTTATCAGGTGACTTAACAGTCTTCTCTTAGATATAAGTCTACATTTCAGACAAAAAGTGTGGACTTTATCTTTCTTTACTTATTCGGACCATATGCTTGGCCATGGCTAGTACTAGTTCAATGAAGGTCCTTGCTGTTATAATAAAGGTCATATTATAAGATATATAATACAAGGCATAAGACTCAGAGTGTAGATGACCATTCTAGTCAATTGAAAGATATCTTTCAGAGAGTATTTTTATAATGAAGTCCAGTTACCTCAGCTTTAAAATTACTGAAATCACAATCCAAGCAAAATGATTGTCAGTCTTATCTATCAAGTTATACCTAAATAAAAGAGGATAATAAATGAATATGAATAATACCAATATAATAAAGAACTTTTTATACTTAGAGCTTCAATGTTAAAGAATTGCTCTTATAACAACCCCACAATAAATGTGTCTCTTCCTTGATGGAAAAACCCAGATGACTCACATTTTCTCCTTTTTGGTTATAATAATATTATTTACTTTTATTTTATGTGTTTATCACTTGCCACATATTCTACTAAAAAACTTCATATAGCATTTCATCTTCACAAAAACACTATATGGTATATCGTCTATTATCTTCCTTGTTTTTCAAGGGAGAAAAATGAGGTTTCAGGAGATTCAATAGCTCATATCATCAAAATAGGAAACAATAAAACTCTAATTCAAACATGAAACTTAATCCCTTTTTAATAAAATTATTTTTGAAACAATTTTAGATTTACAGAAACATTGAGTTTTCCCTAAATCTTATGCTTATATAAATATTTATAATAATATTTGATAGTTTTATATATTTCTTCAGGATTGATTGTAATGTTGCTTTTTTCATTTCAGACTGTATTTATTTGGATTTTATTTGTCTTCTTTTTTGTGATTCTGGCCAGAGGTCTGATGATCTTGTTTATCCTTTCGAAGAACCAGGTTTCTGATTTGTTTATTATTTTTGTTTGTTTAGTTCTGCTCTGATTTTGGTTATTTATTTTTTTCTGCTCACTTTGAGTATAGTTTGTTCTTGTTTGTTTTGTTTGTTTGTTTTAGTTCACATAAGTGATATATTAAGTTGTTTACTTGAAATCTTTCTATCTTCTTGATGTAGTCATGTAGTATCATAAAATTTCCTTTTAGCACTGTTTTAGCAGCATCCCTGGGGTTTTGGTTTGCTGGGAGTTTATTTTTATTTATTTCTAATATTTTTTAAACTTCTCTCATGATGTCATTGTTTACTAAAAAATCATTCTTCAGGAACAAGTTGTCTAGTTTCCATGTATTTAAGTGTTTGTCTTGGTTACGATTTATATTTTTATTCCACTGTGGTGAGAGTAGATGTATTATTTTGATTTTTTGGAACTTATTCAAGCTTGATTTATTACTGAGTATGTGATAAAGCTTCAAGTATGTTCCATTTGCAGATGAGAAGAATGTCTAACTTGTGGCTGTTGGGTCAGGTATTCTATAGTTGTGTGTTAGGTTCAATTGGCCAAGTGTCAAATTTAAGTGTAGGATTCATTGTTAGCTTTCTGCCTTTATAATATATCTAAAGTTGTTAGTGGGGTGCTGAAGTCCCTCAGTATTGTGTTTATTTAAGTCTTTTCTTAGGTTTAATAGTAGTTGTTTTATAAATCTGGATTTTCCTATGTTAGGCACATATGTATTTAAAATATTTATTGTTTCTTGTTGAATTAAGTCCTTTACCATCATGGAGTACCCTTCATTGTTTCTCTCTCTCTCTCTCTCTCTCATTCTCTCTCTCTCTCTCTCTCTCTTAAAGTCTGTTTTATCTTATACAATAATGGTGACCCCTGCCTTGTTTTGTTTTCCACTTATGTGGTAGATCTGTCTTCACCCCTTTACCCTATGTCATTAGAAGTGAGATGGCTCTCTTGAAGACAATAGAAGGATAGGTCATTTAAAAAAAATCCAGTTGGCTACTTTTTGCCTTTTAAATGGGAGATTTAGGCTGTTGATATTCAAAGTAACCAATGATATGTGAGAATTTGTTCCTGTCATAGTATTGTAGATTTGCTTTGTGTTTTCATTCTTGTTGTTGATTTGCATGGTCTGTAAGCTGTGTACTTTTGTGTGCTTTTAGTTAGATGGTATCATCCTTTTATTTCAATATTTAGAATTTCCCTAAATATCTCTTGTAGGTTTGGTCTGGAAGTGACAACTTCCCTTAGTGCTTGCTTGTTTGGGAAGGATTGTATTTCTCCTTTGTTCATGAAACTTTGTTTGGAGGGATAAGAAATTCTTGGCTGGCATTGCTTTCCTTTAGGAATGCTAAAAATGGGCCCGTGTCTCTTCTGTCTTTTAAGGTTTCTGCCAAGAAGTCTGCTGCTGTTCTGTTGGGACTCCCTTCATAAGTGGTCTGTCTCGGTTCTCTAGCTGCTTTTAAGATTTTTCCTTTCATGCTTACCTTGGATGATGACTATGTCCCTTAAGAATCCCACAAGAGTTCTTAGAGGATATTTTGAGATATATTGAGATATTAATTGTGATATATTGATTTGCAATAAAGACATGTCCTTATATTGTTTAGTAGATAATTGTGTAGATCAGTAGTAGTCAGATATGATACCAAAAGCACAGACTTCTCTTGAATATACATGAATTTTTTGTATCTGCATGTTGACCTCTCTAGCGAGATCAGGAAAACCTTCTTGGATTATGTTTTGAAAAATTATTTCCATATAGCTCCTGGTCACTATTCCAGTATTCCCAGTCACAGGAACACTGATTAGATGTAGATTTGGTCTCTTTGCACAACCCCTTACCTTCAAAGGCTTTGCTCAATTTTTTTTAAGTGAGAAAGCAGGATTTATATTAAGAGGACAGAAAAGCTCCCACACTGGGAGGACACTTGTAGGGGTTGCCCATTCATTTTTTTAAAAAATATTTTTTTCTTTATTTTTGTCTTCTGACTGACTTATTGAATGTTGGATCTTAAGGCTCTGTAATTCTTTCTTCTGTTTGGTCTAATCTGTTGTTAAGGATTGTAACTATGTTTTGAAATTCCTGAAGCAAATTCTCCAGTTCCAGAAGTTTAATTTGATACTTTCTAAGAACGACCATTCCCAATTTTGATTCTGGGATTGTTTTCATGGTCTCTTTGATTTGAATATCCCCTTCTTGAATTTCATTGAATTTCTTTGCCATCTATAGTCTGTACTCCTTGTCTGTCATTAGAGACAATTCATTCTGGTTAAAATTCATTGCTTGGGAGCTGGTGGGGTTCCTTTGTAGATGTCAAAACATTCCGGCTTTGGGTATCGCCAGAATTCTTGTGCTGGTTCCTTCTCATCTGTGAGAGTTGACTCCTCTCTTTTTCTTTTTTCTTTCTTTTTGAAATTTGCTATTGTTGAAGCGGGGCTTTTAAAGATTTTTTTAATCTTTTTTTTTTCTTGTGGACATGACCGCCATATATGTTGTGTAAGATTAGTTGGCTTTCTTTAGTGCCCCAGGTACCTGTTCTCCCCCTGACCCACAAGCGGCAGCTACAGAGATAGCACTGACAGCCAGTAGAGGGGAGTAACAGCGACTTCTGGAGGTTGTGTCTTCAGATGCCTGTTGAGCTACAGCTGCAGTGTTTGGGTGAGGATGAACAGCTGTTGCAGTGTTGGGAGTTCCCGTCTGGTAGGGCTCTGTGGCGTCGGTCGTATGAATGCACCGAAGCCCCCATCTCTCTTCTCTTTCCCTGGCCTACATGTGGCAGGGGTGGAGACTAGAGTGATGGTGGTTGGGTAGGGCCCAGAAGCAACCTCAGGGATTTGGACCCTCAGAAGAACCCTGAGCTGTGTTGCTGTATTCAGGGGGAGATATGGATGACTGTGCGTCCCCTGGTTGGAAGCCGTGGGGTTGGAGGTATGTGACATTAATTCTGTGAGTGCACGGGATCACCCTTTCTCTTTGCTCCCTCCCTAAGGAAGCAGGAGCCCTGCCTAGCCAGAACCACAGTACTACCCTGTATTCCTCTTCCCTCTTTGGCTCATATGTGAAAGGATTCGAAGGCAGTATAGGTGGGACTGGGAAAACTCAGTAATAACCTCTGAGAGGTGGGCCTTTAGAGAAGCCCTGCACCCTTGTTGTAGTATTTGTGGTGGCTGTGGGGAGGGGGTAGGGAGGGGCAGCTGTCTTCTGCCTGGTTGGGGTGGGGGTGTGTAACATCAATCCTGTGGGTGCATAGACTCCCTGTGTCTCTCTGCTCCCTTTCTAAGCCGCAGGTGGCCAGGACACCACCTGGCTAAACGCTGCCGAGGTGCCCTGCCTCCCTGTTCTTTCTCTGGCTTGCACAAGGCAGGGGCAGAGGCAGTGAGCGTGGGACCTGCGTGAAGCCTATCCACTGCCCCTGCAAGCTGTTAACCTCCTGGAGATAAGCCAAAGCTGGAACATTCAGGTAGGATTGGGGCATTTGCAGCAGGGGCCTGTTTCTAAAGCAAGTGAGATGCCCTTGACGAGGGGGGTGGGAATGGGGGCGGGGGCTACCCACACAGTGCAATCCACAGCTCCAGTATCTGTCCTGGGGGTGTGTAGGATTCCCTAGCCTAGTCTTTTGGCAGGGAGGCTGCAGCTGGGACCGGACCCCTCAGGGAGCATGGGCCTACAGGGTTTCACATGGACTTGAACAGTACCTCTGTCCAGACTTCAGATGGCTGCCTACGTTTGGCTAGAATAAGGGGACCATAGAGGGATTTCCTATGACTGGGGTTACAGTGTTCCATGACAGATGTGTAAAATCCCAGGAGACTCTCTCCGTCACTTATGGCTTCCCTTAATGGGAAGTCCTCTTCCAGTTCCGCACCACAGCGGCTCTGCAGGCTGTCCGGGCTTGTTCTCAGTGGTTTCAAATGCTTCTCTGAAGAACTCCAGTGTGGTCTTCCAGACAGTCTCCTGAAGAGCTAATATTTACTTGCTATTTCAGACCCTCTCCATGAGAGAGCTGTTCCTTAGTTGCTTCCAGTCAGTCTTCTTAAACTGGAGCCCCGCCTTTTTCTCGTGGAAGTTTTCTTAGTTTTTGCCTTATGTATTTTGTTGCTTTCTTGTTAAATGCATGCATGTCAAAGAGTGTTATGTCTTCTCAGAGGTTTGTTTCTTTTACCATGAGCTTCTTTATCCCTGATAACGTACCTTGTTTAAAAGTGTTTTGTATGTAATTAATCAAGATATTTTACTTTCCTTTTGATTACAGTTAGCATAGTATAAATTTCTTCATCTTTTAACTTTTAACTTACCTATGTTTTAAAATTTAATATGGGTTTCTTATAGACACTATATGGTTGAGTCTTTTTTTTTAATTTGTTAAATTCACTTTGACGATCTCTATATTTTAATTGGTGTATTTAGTCCACTGACATTCAAAGTGATTTTTGATACAGTTTATTTAATGTCTACCATGTTGTAATTGTCCTGTATTAGTAGTTTTACTTTTTTTTTTTTTTGGTCTCCTTTGGTTTTAATGGAACATTTTTATGTAATTACATTTTTATCTTCTCTTAGCATGTCAATAATATTTAGTTTATGTTTTTTAGTAGCTGTCTTATAGTTTTCAAGTACATTTTCATCTAATTAAGATCACTCTCAAATAACACCATACTACTTTCATAAATACAGTTTTCCCAATTCGTTCCTCACATTCTTTAAAGCATCACTGACATTCATTTTACTTATCTATATACCATAATCATTCAATGCATTGTTTTTATTATTATTTTGGAGAAAGTTGTCTATTGACAAAATTAGGAGTAAGTACAATAAAGAATTTCATTTTACCATTTTTCTTTTTTCCTGTGATATCAGTTTAATGGTAGATATTAAAAATGAGATATTATTGCTTTTGAAAACCAAGGATGGTTTACTTTCAAAGAGTAACCAACAAAGGTTTAGGGTAAATGAAAACCTGAATCACATTAATAGTACTGACATCCTAGATGAAAGAACTCTTATTATTTTAGATGTTTTATAGACACAATCTCCAAATTTTGTGAGAAAAGTCTCATTTTTAAAAGAGACAATCTGAATTTTAATATATTATCAATACAACAAAGATAAAGTAATCAGAGAATGTACCCAGACTATTTTTCTTTTCTGATACTCTTACTGTCTTGATATGTCTGAGTTTCCAACCTGTATAATTTTCCTTCTCCTTGAAGAACTTCTTTGAAATTTTTTTGTGTTTCTTCAGTCTCTGAGAAAGTTTTGATTTTTATTTTTCTGTTAATTTTGAAGAATAATTATTCTTTATATAGAATTCTAGGTTGGTGGGTTTATTTTTCTTTCAACAAATTAACTATTTCATACTGTTCTCTTTTTGCTTGCATGGTTTATAATGAGAAGATTGATTTAATTTTCATCTTATTATTCTCCAGATATGGAGGGGTTTTTGTTATGTTTTGTTTTTTATCTCTCGTAAAAAGAGATTTTCTGTTTATATTTAATTGTCTGTAGTTTGAATATGATATGCCTTGGTGTTGATTTTTTAGTATTTGTTCTTTGAGCTTCCTAAATCTGTGATTTGTATCTGTCATTAATTTTAGAAAATGTTTTTTTTTTTTTTTACAATTTTGTCCCCAGTAATGTGTGTGTTATGCCATTTAAAATTGTCTCACAGTTTTTAGGTATACTATTTTTTTTTTTTCAAATTGAGGTCTCACTTTGGTGCCCAGGCTGGAGTACAGAGGCATGACACCATTCACCACAGCCTCAACCTCCTAGGCTCAGGCTACCCTTTCGTCTCAGCCTCCAGAGTAGCTGGCACTACAGGTGCACACCACTGTACCCTGCTTTTCTTTTCTTTTTTTTTTTTGTAGATATGTGGTCTCACTGTGTTATCTAGGCTGGTCTTGAACCACTGGGTTCAAGTAATCCTCCTACCTGGGCCTCTCTAAGTGCTGAGATAACAGGCATAAGCCACTATGTCTGGCTAGTATTCTATTAATTTTTTAAACTATTATTGTTTTTAATGCTTGGATTTTAGTTGAGAAATTTCTACTTCTACAAAAATATGTTTTTGAGCTCATTGATTCTTTCTTTAGCTGTTTTCACTCTAACTGACAAGCCCATTAATGACAGTTTCATTCATGTTATGGTGTTTTTTATTTCTGCCACTTATTTTTTTATTCTTTATTTTAGTTTTCACCTCTGTGTTTACACTGTCCATTTACTTTTGAATATTGGTTATTTTTTCATTAGCACTTTTAACTTATAATCATTATTATACATTTCTGGTCTGATCACTCCAGAATCATTACCATATCGCAGCCTGGTTCTGATGTATGCTTTAATTTTTTTAGACTGTATTTTTCCTTGCCTTTTAGTAAAACATGCAATTTTTTTTCCTCGAAAGCTAGACATAATGTGTCAGGTTTAGAAAGTGAAGTAAATTGGCTGTTAGTGTGTCAATTGACTAATTGACAGTCTGGCAAGTAGTTGGACATTTCCCTTTCCTCTGCCAGAAACACGAGGATTTTTCTTGGTTCTTTGCTGTGGAAATGTAGTGGAGTTCCCAAAAATAAAGCCTTCAAAATGTCAAAGACCCCTAAGACTATAGGTTAAAAGAGTTTCTTCTTTCTTTAGTGTGTTGGACAAAGTCCAGCAATTTGTCAAATTGACTGTTTAAGTGCCTGTTCCCATTTGTGGCTCTGATGATTTGTATTCTTGGTAAGCAGACCTCTGCTGTGGTTATCTGCATTTGGCTCTCTTCAGATTCTAAGGATACTGCTTTGCATTGTGACTTCAATTTTCTGATTGGTGCAAGAAAGTTTGTTGATTTTCAATTTGCTCAATATTTTTCTTATTGTGAGAAAGACAGTGCTGACTTTTAAGCTCTTTACATGTTAGAGCTGAAACTAATCGCCGTGCTCTTCTACAATGCTTCACAGAATTTATCATGCATCAGAATCCTCTGGAAAACGTATTGAAAGTCAGTATGCTGGGCACTATCCTCAAAGATGCTAATAAAGTAGGTGGGGGTAGGGTCAGAGAATTTGCATTTCTTATAGTTCCCTGGCAATTCTGATTCTGTAGGGTCATGGACTACACTATATGAACCATCACTCTATTTTGGTAACTTATTTGTTTATTTATTTTAGAGTAATTTAATTGAGTTATTCTTATACGTCATGTAACCATGAAAGTAGATGACTCAACCAACTTGCTTCTTGAAATTGCTGTGCTGTTATTGCTATGTTAAAATCATCCCTATCACTGTGCTATCCTCACCAGACTTCCCGTTATTGCAGGCTTTGCTGCAGAAAAGAATTTTAGCACTACCAATGTTTCTTTAATTATATTACTTTATTGAATTGTGATCACGTAAAAATATCAAATTGTAAAAACAAAATCCAAATCTCCAGAAAGGATTTGAGTAAGTCCCAATAAAAAGTAATATGAGATATCATTTTTCTGTGCAGATTCAAATATTTATACGTTTGTGTGCACCATAGAAAAATTTGCTTTATGTGTTTGTTGTCCTGATGCTTGCTTTTTTAAACTTAAGATGTCATTAAATTTTGTTTTATGTCGGTAGCAATGGACTACTTCATTCTTCAGACAACTATATAGTGCTCCATTAAAAAAATTTGGCATAATTTTTTATTTTTATTTTATTTTTATGTATGGGCCTTAGGTCATTTAATATGCTTTTCTATTATGAGAATTGTAGCACTTGACATTTGAACACATAAGTCTGTTTTGTAGTGGTATTGATGTGGTATAAATTCCTAGAAGTAAAATCACTTAATCAAAGGGCATACACACTTATATTTACTAACTAATTGATAATATAAATGATGATAGGAGCATATCATCAATTCTCCCTACTATTGCCAATGCATGATGTTACCAATAATTTTTTGTATTTTGCAAATCTGCATACTTATATTATAGGTAAGAGAGCCTGGATAGACATAATTTTTTAACTGGAACACTAGTATTTTACTTGCAGTTATCTGTTCTCTCTCTCACACAACTTGATACCACATGAAACAGTAGGCTTGGCTGTAAAGGTGACACTTTTTATATGATCTTTGCTAGTGTTCTGAGTCCCATTGTTCTAGAGAGAATTCTCAATCGAAAGTGCTTGGAAATGACCAAGTGTCTCTGCCTTCTGTCTTGCTGATTCTTTGTTTCCGCTGCTTAAAAATTGTTCTGATTGGTACTCTCTTCTCTAAAAGGCAAAAATTGAGTCTGTCAGTTAATTTAGACTTCAGATCTCAGGCAGAAAAGCCTATTTTTTCAATGTTATTTTTCTTTCCATCCTTTCGCTTTTTAGCTCCATTCTGATTTCATGTGTATCGCAAAAAAACTTGTTGAAAGTGGCAAAGAATGGTGGTCTTATATACACCAACTCCATGACTTTTTTCTCTTATTCTAGAACTGTGGCTGGCAGGAGATTTACATTTCCTCTATCTATAAATAATTAAATTGGTAACTATTAGTAATATTTGAATTCTTGACAATCAAATCCTAATAGCTTTTACTAAATCAATTTTACATTTTAAGTTTTATTATTGAACCACCTCTAGTCCAACAAGGCAGCTGCTAAGACTTCAGTTTTCACATCGATACTCTGGCATGACATTTGCTCCTTCTTTTACTTCTGACAAAAAGTGATATGATACATTGAGCCCCTTGGGAGACTCTGGGACACCCTATTTCCACTTTGTTTTATGGATTTGTAGAACTTGATTGTTCTTCAGAAGTTGAACTATAGCGGCTTACATTTCTCACTTAAAAATTGTAGTTTTCATAGTTTTCTTATTGATTTATAGAACATTTTATATATTTTAGATGTTAATCCTTTATTGAATATTTCATATATATTTTTCTTGGTGTGTTTTCTTTTAAATATCTTTATTTACTCTTTTTCTGTGACAGTATTTTAAATATCTGTGTGCTCAAATTAACTAAACTTTTGAAATGGATTCTGGGTTTTGCATCAGCCTCAGGAAGACATTCCTGCATCTATAATGAGTTTGAAAATAGCTTTTACTACTTTTTTGATGTTCTCATTTTATTTATTTTTAATATATTTTATTTTTTAAAGCCATTTTAAATTCACAGCAAAATTGAATGAAGAGTACAGAGAATGTCCTTTACCCCCTGCACAATCTCACTCATCCTGCACTAGAGTGGTACTTGGTTATAATGGATAAACCTACATTGACACATCATTATCACCCAAAGTTCATACTTCACACTAGGGTTCACTTTTGGTATCGTGTATTCCATGAGTTTTGATAAATGTATGATAACATTTATCTACCATTGTAGTACCATGCAGAATAGCTTCACTGTCTTAAAAATTGTCTATACTCTACCCATTTACTCTTCTCTTCCTCTAATCTCTGGCAACCATTAATCTTTTTACCATAAATGGACTCATGCAGTATGTAGTCTGTTTAAATTAACTTCTTTCACTCAGTAATTTACATTTAAGTTTTCTCCTTGCCTTTCCATGTCTTGATAGTTTATTTCTTTTTGGCAGTAAGTAATATTTAATCGCCTGGCTATACCACAATTGATCCATTCACCTATTGAGGAACGACTTGATTACTTCCAAGTTTTGGCAATTATGAATAAAGCTTCCATGAACATCTATGTGCAGGTTCAAGTGTCGACATTAATTTTCAACTCCTGTAGATAAATAACAAGGTGAATGGATGCCAGATTGTGGTGAGAGTATATTTAGTTTTGTAAGAAGCTATCACTGTCTTCCAAAGTGGCTGTACCATTCTACATTCTCACCAGCAGTGAATGAGAATTCCCATTGCTTCACATCCCTGTCAATATTTGATGTGGTCAGCACTTTAGATTCTGTTAAATATGTAGTAGGTCTCATTTTCATTTGCAATCTCCTAATGACATATGATGTGGAACATCTTTTCATATGCATATTTACCATCTATATATCTTCTTTGATTAGATGTCTGTTAAGACACTTTTAAAGGAGTTATTCATTTTTCTATTGTTGAGTTTTAAGAGTTTTTTCGTATACTTTACATAACAATTCTTTATGAGATGTGTCTTTTGCAAATATTTTCTCTCATTCTGTGGCTTATCTTCCTCGTCTCTTGACATCAACTTTTACATAGGGGCTTTTTAAGTTTAATAAAGTCTAGTTCATCGATCATGCTTTTTGTGTAGTCTTCCACTACTTTTTAAGAATATGATTGTGTTCATTGGTCTTATTATGTTGCATCTAGATTCAAAATATATCCAAATTTTGATAATTTCTCACTAATTCCATTGATTTTAAATTAGTCCAGGCATCATCATCTTACTCAGGTTCTTGCAATAGCTTTCCAACTGGCCTGCTTCTACTCTTCCCCCAAACATTCAGATAGTTAAAGCCATAAACATCACAACTGCCCACATTCAGATCAAAATCCTCCAAGATTTTTCCATTCATGCCTGCAAGACATCACATGTTCTCTACTTCCTCAAGTGTTAGCTTCTGTTTCTTTTACATGCTCTCTCTCTCTCTCTCTCTCTTTTTTTTTTCCCCTGGCATCTGACCTCTTGTTCTGTGAACACTCCAAACAATTTCTCATTTCAGAGCTTTGTCATATGCTGTTTATTTTACTTAGAAGGTTATTCTGTAAGAACTTATAATTTTAGTCTTCTGTCTTTCAGATCACTTCCCAAGATGGATCTTTTTGATCATTCCATCTAAAAGTGCCTTTTTTGCTATCTAATTATCTTGTATTTTGACTGCATAACATTTAGAAGTGTCTAAATAGTAATCAATATTATAAATAGAATGACAAATAAGAAAGAAATATTTTTGCCAATTGTCAATTTCCCAAAATTAATCTATAAAATTAGGAGTAAACTAACAGAAGTACTAATAAATCAGGCTGGTGATTTATTTATGTTTGATTTGGCTTAGTTTTAAGACCAATCAATGTTTCTTGAGGTAAACATTACTTTTTGTTATCATATCTTATAACATATGAAAATGATCTTCAGGGTTTCAATTGTTCCCCAATCGGGTTCAAAATCAGTTATAGTTTAAGTGATAGTGAACAAATTAAGTAAATTAAAATACAATAGTCATATGATCTAATTCTAGATGGTCCAATACAATAAAATTATATGTTCTTAAGAACTATATTAAAATCCTCTATATTCTGGAAGCAACATATTAGTTTATTATTATGCAAAACTTGAATAGAACAAATCCAGCATCTTTTAAGTAGCAAGTTAAACCACAAAGACATCAATAAAAATTAATTTAAATAGAGAAAGTAAATCAAATGTCCTACTGAGCATGTGGATATTCAGGGTTTGACTTTATAAACCTAAAAGAATGCCTTTTGCAATGAGTATTTTATATAAATTTTTATTATCAATATAGTATATATTTGTTCATTTGCTATCTATATCACACAGAACATAAATTCCATAGAAGTAAAGATTTGATCTCCTGTTACTTGTTATAGTCCCATCGCTTTAAGAACTAATTGTATATTTAGCAGCTAGGGATATTCATCAGATAAGTACTTCAACATCTAAGGATTTCAAAGGATATTAATCTGGGTTGAGGATAGACCCTTACTGAGTCAGGCTTGCTAGGTAAATTATAGTTGAATATTGATGTCACATTTAATGCTAGAAACATAATTGCTGAATGTTGGGTCCAAACACCATGTTAAACTAGTAAATTATACTATAGGTCCAAGCCAAGTTTATTAATAAATATTTATTTGATTTATAAAGTATGGGGGGGTTACATGAACAAGCTTAAGGATATATAACAAAGGTCTTGATGACACTTATATACAGCCTGTTTGCCCTGTGGGTTGACATAGAGGCCTAAACTTTGCATGCATGAATATCTCTCTAGGAACTTGGTCTAAGTTCCTCCGAGATTGGATAAGAAGACTTAAAGTTGTAGTGAGATTTATCTGTTATCAACAAGCAACTTTTGTAATGAATTCAACCATAGCAAAGTTCAACTGGCTGAGAATTGTATTGTTGTATTTATAATTTAGCTTTCAAACAAAGTCAAAGTGCTTTGCCAAGCAGCTTGGCTATTTACTTGCTTCTAAAACCTTTTAAAAATTATTTTTGAACATTAGAGTTTTTAAGAGAACAAAGCAAAAATGTTTTTTTCAGCTGAAAATAAGAACACAGGTTCTTCATAATATATTAAATTGTATGTAAATTTTGAATAATTTTTGGATAACTATTTTAACCTTTGCTGAGCAGTATGCTGTTTATATTATTTGTCCCAATATGCAGTTGTTCAATTTTTATTTAATGTACTAGATAAGAAGACAAATAAAACTTTCATTTTTAGATAAAATTTCTTTAAAATTTTTATAGAATATTCTAGCTTTTTTTCTTAAAAAGGTAAGCTTTATTGTTCAAAGATTTATTTTATTCAACTTTGTTTAAACAAATCATTGTAAAGGGTAGATATTTTAAATTAATTGGTAGTTACAACCAAATTGTTCATAAGAAGAAAACTACAAAATTCAAATTATCAGATGTTAATGGTATCCTGAACTATCTAGCCACACAATGTGACCAAAAACTTCTATTTGAAAACTAGAAACCAGAAGATGCCAAAATAGAAACTAATCTGAACTTAAACATCCACTCAGAGATATAATGCCTTGCTTCCAACTTTTATGCAATATATTCTGAGGTCATATTTTAAAAATATGTAGACTGTTCTCATGTAAAACCTTTTTCATGTATCATTTTTTTCCATTTCTGTTGTAGAGGACTTGATTACCGATGCCTTAAAATCAGAAGAGAAGCATTTGAAAATACTTTCAAGATATAGTTAGTAATTGAGAATCATCAGTTTAAATATGGGCAGTGGCTAACATGTTATCAGTATTAAAGTGCTCTTAAAAACTGCTCCCCGTTAACGGGCATGATCAAATACAGAACTGATTAAGCAATCAAACTCCACTCTAGTTTTAGAGCAAAATCTGAGCCATTCTGCCACTCATTCTTTTATTACACCTCATTATTGTATCTTTAGATTCTTTCTTTCTGTTCCGAACGATTTCCTGCCTTATGGCCATCTAAGGAACATAGTGGAAGGGTAAAAAATTAATTAAAGTTCGAATGGCGCAATTAGTAGTAAGTGTGAACTGTTAAAGCATTTCCTCAGATGTTTTATAGCTTGTGAGACATCATCTTCACCTCAGCCATCAAATACTGACCACCTGCTATCTATTACCATAATATTATACAAGCCGACTGACAGAAAGCAATCTGGTCTCCAGTGATTGGATTACTAAAGCAATTGACAGGCAGTTTCCACAAAGGTAAGCTGTGAAAGCTAAACGAGATGGTAAATAGAAATTCAGGCAGGTGTTTAATGGGAAAATACTACTAAAACCACCCCAAAATTATAACAATAAATGCATTGTTTATACATATTTTCATGGTATTCCCTTTGTTTCATTATTTGAAGATAGTAACTTTAAAATCAATATTATATGTCATACATTTGTAATTACTTATATAAGCTTGTAACTTAAATTGAGAAGCATATTATACTTGGTGCCGAGAGTGCTGTAAAAGAATTTTTTTGCTGCTACACCGGTCTTAGTTTAAAACGTAAAAGTGAGTGGTGATGCTTTACACCAAATTAATGCTTTCTCAAACTTGATGAAGTAAATAAGCTTAAAGAGAAAATAAGTTAACTTGGAAGGAAAAGCATGAATTAGCAGATTTCACCAAATTAAGGCTATTTGTTACGATAATGTCCTACATGATTTCTTCTGGGTGCTGAATAACACTGAATTTCTAATATGACTTCTTCAATTATTGATTTGTTGCTTGTCTGTTCTCTAGGAAAGTCAGATGAAGATCAGCATGACAGTATTTATAGGCTGCATCTCATCTGTGGGATGTAATCCATCTTCGTTAAGTTCAGTAAAAGTGATAGATGGCGTTTGGCAGTGTAATGATGTGATCGCTCTACCAGTGCCTCTTTAAATCATAAGCTGTTGCTTTCTGTTGTGTAGATATTTAATCAGTTATACACCCCATTACTGATTTAATTCAGAATGTCAGTGGCAGGTGAATAATGTGAGTATTTGTATATTAATATCATATTGTATTAATGCTCCCTTCATTTAAGTGTGCTATTCATTTGAAATCATAGACTGTTGCTTCATGGGTAGAATACATTTCATCAAGATGGTAGGAATCTAACACCTTTAGTGTTTTAATTCAGTGTGTCAGTGAAAAAAAGTGTTTATTTATATCTTTCTCTGTGCTTGCTTTCTTGACTCAATGTCTTGTTTGATGATATAAATATTCCCTTTGGTTAAAAAAAAATCTATTACTTTGTACCCTATGTATCTGCACTTTAATTTTAGATTACAATAGATGAGTAGAACTTTGAGGAAATAACAACATCAACAAGTTTTAATATATAAAGTAAAAAACCTGGCAACAATATAATAGCAATATACTATTAGAACAATCCCAGGAGTTCATAAGAATTTTTATTTTTCCTGTGAATTTTATGTTAATTTTAGAGGCCAGGATAATTTGTATATACAAAAGTCTTGTTTATAATATTATGACCTGACTTTTTGAGGAAATAATGAAAAGTAATACTTGTTTATATTTCGTATTTCCATGCTTAAGTATGTAATTTATGCCTTACAACATAGAAATGACTATAACTTAAGAAGTTAAAATTTTTGGAAAATTTTTGAAGATCTTTACAGTAACTTCACTTAATATCATATTAATACTAACACTTAGAAACTTAAAATATACATCCATAAGATATTTGAACACATTTTTCAATGAAGTTAAATGATTTCACACAATTAATTAAAGGGTCTTTTAAAAAAATTATGAATAGGTTGTTGCATACTTTCTGAAAATATTACTTTTTTCTAGACACTTAAGCAAGGGGAATAATTACAACATTCCCTATAAAAACTCTGCAGTCCATCTGAGAGATTTCTTCAGGAATTATGTAGTACAGTTCTCTGTACCTAGTAGTTGTACGTAAATGACAGTGACTGATAGACTAAACAAATTCCAGCTTAATCTCATTGAACTTCAGAGTCCCATTCCATGTTCATCTCTCTTAACCAACTCGATAACAGTCATTTTCGATGTCACCACATTCAGATTGGTTTGGAATGGACAAATGGCATTGCACTGTTAATGTGACAGTCTGCATTTCTGTCTATTAAAATTCATCATCTTCTCAGAAGTCTACACTAATATTTTGAATAAAATATTGATTCTTAAACCTTACAGTGAATATAACTTTCTGCAATGACTCTGTGAGATTTAAGAAATCAAGCAGAAGAAAGAGGAAGCAATAAAGAGGGAAAGGAGAAAGAAAACAGGTATTCTACAATTGCATTAAAACTATGATAGATTTTCAGCTTTAAAAAAGTATGTTTAAAAATACCTACATTGAAGGCATACAGTTGTTATTTAATCCATCAATCTATCGTATTTGCTTGACAGTTTTTGTCATGAGCATCTTTCTTATTTTTATTTATATGAAATATTTGAATATCTTTTTCATTTCCTTTTTGAAGCTTCTGTAATCTTTAAAGTGATGAAAAGGTAGAATGTTATTTTGTTTTACTTGCACCATATTGCAAGCCTGTGCATTGCCATAATAATGCCAACATTTATTTCCATAAATGCTTCTTTCTAACAAACCATAAAGTTTACATAGAAATGATCTCATTTATCTTCATAACACACCTGGAGCAGTTAAGGAACTGCTGGTTATTAACTCCATTTAATAAATGAGAAGCAAAGTGATACGGGGACTACTTCTTGGTCACCCGGTCAGGCAATAACACTGATTGGATTAAAAATTAGTTTTCAGTCTCTGCTCAAGACCTTGACAGTCCCGAATTTCACCTGATTTTCAGTGACACAGATTTTCAGCCATTCCTCCATTCCATTATCCATCTTTGTCATTTCCATGATTAATTTACTTCTAGCCAAAAAAAGAGAGAATATGTATACAAACACACACGTATATGTATATATATATACACACACACACACACATATATACCATTGGATTCTAAACCATTATCAATAAATGCTTGTCAAGCTACAAAAACAATCCATATTACAATCATTAAATACTCAGTTTTTAGATGCTTGAGGTGAGAAATGATATAAGGAAAGTGTAGGAATCAGAGCTCACATATCTGCAACTGGTCTTTTAGGCCCATTTCCATCAGAATAGCTACTTAGGAGTCTTCAGATAACCCTTTTGGAAGTAAAATAATTTCCTCAACCACATCATCATACCTTCTTAGATTTTTACCTAGGAAAGTCTTTAAATTCTATCTCACCCCCAATTTCATATTAAAAGGATAAGACTGCCATTCAGTCTTGTTTAAGGGGCCCCAGGGTTATTTTTTGCCACCTTCCCAGCCCCCTATCTTTTCACGACACTCTTGACCTCAAGTTTATCAATAAGAAATTAAACTTTTACAAATTTGTTTTAAAAATAAACTTGTTTCTATTCCCTAAGTTCTGTCCTGAATATGAGCAGGTTTTTGTTCTTACATTTCAGTTTTTCCCCTTGTTTTTCTAACTTGTTTTGGCAAGGCATGAACAATTTTTTTTCCTTTGTCTACTATAAGGCATATCTTCATTTCTAACTTATTTTCTCAAATTTATGCCTAATGGACAAGTGAAGGATTATAAAATTTTTCAGCTGTATCTATTTCCTGTCACATAATTCTTTCTAATCTCACTCAAGAGCCTTTATGTTTCCATATATTTTGCATCTCACATGTATAAAAATTTCAATAAAAAGTTTTGTTTTGGGGCAACCCCCTTGGGTCTCCTCCCACTGTGGTAGTTTTTCTGTCCTCTCAATAAATCTTGCTTTCAAACAACAACAACAACAAAAATAGTATTTGTTTTAATGTCTTTTGTCATCTCTTTTTCTTTCTTTTTTTCTTTTTGGAGATTTGATATTTGTGACTGTTCCTCCTCATTTTCTTTTCTTTTTTTTACTTTTTAATCTATTTTTATTATAAAGATGTGGGGTACAATTCAGGGTTAGGTATACAAACATTGATTATACAGGTGTTCTTGTCATTGAGATATGCCTCTCCCTCCCCTGCAGTTTCCCTCAACTGCCAATCCCACCCCCCTCCCCTGACAGTTTCTCACTACTGCCAATCCCTTTCTTATAGTATTATAATTGTTCGAGGTCTGCTTATGAGTGAGAATATGTGGTATGCTGTTCTTGGTTTCTGTGATAGATAACTGAGTATAACAGACTCTAAATCAATCCAAGTTGCTACAGAGTCCATATGTCTGTCCTTCTTTATGACTGCATAATATTCCATTGTGTATATGTCCCACATTTTTTTTTATTCAGTACAGCTTCAATTAACAGCATGGTTGGTTCCATGTTTTTGCTACTGTAAATAGAACTGCAGTAAACATAAGCATGCAGATTTTTTTTTTGTAGAATGATTTGCGTTTTTCTGGGTATATTCCCAATAGGAGTATTGCTGCGTCATATGGAAGGTCAATTTCTAGTTCTTTCAGAAATTGCCACACTGCCTTCCAAAGAAGTTACACTAGTTTGCATTCCCACCAGCAGTGTGGAAACGTTCCTTTTTCTCCGCATCCTTGCCAGCATCTGTTGTTGTTTGTTTTATTAATAATGGCCATTGTTACTGGGTTTAGGTGATATCTCAGTGTGGTTTTGATTTGCATATCTCTGATGATGAATGAGGCTGAGTACTTTTTCATGTGTCTGTTGGCTTCCCATATAGTTTCTTTTGAGAAGTGTCTATTCATGTCTTTTGCCCACTTTTAAATGGGTCTGTTAGTTTTTTTCCTTTCAGCACGATTGAGTTCCCTGTAGATCCCAGATGTTAGGACTTTGTCAGATATTCAGTTGGCAAATATTTTTTCCCATTCTGTGGGCTGTCTCCCTGCTCTCTTGATGGTTTCTTTTGCTTTGCAGAAGCTTGTTAGCTTGATGAGGGCCCACTTGTCTATCTTATTTCTTAAGGGATGGGCATTTAGGGTTCTGAATAGGAATTGGTTGCCAGTTTCAATTTCCATAAGTGTGTCTCCTGCATTTTCTAAGATTCTTATAGTTTGAGGTTTTACATTTAGGTCTTTGATCCGTTTAGAGTTAATTTTTGTGTATGGTGGTAGGTAGGGGTCCTGTTTCAATCTTCGGCATGTGATCAGTCAGTTTTCCCAGCACCATTTACTGAGTAGGTTCTTCTCTCCCCAGTGGTTGTTGTTGGAGGTTTGTCAAAGATGAGTTGGTTGAGAAATTGAGGCTTTGCTTCTGGAATCTCTATCTTGTTCCATTGGTCTATGTGCCTGTTCTTGTACCAATACCAGGCTGTTTTGATTACTGTAGCCTTATAGTAAAGTTTAAAGTTTGGAAGTGTGATACCTCCTGATTTATTTCTTTTGCTAAGGATTCTTTTGGTTATTCATGGTTGTTTATGTTTCCATAAGAATTTCTGTATCATCACTTCCAGGTCTGAGAAGAATGATGTTGGTAACTTAATGGGTATTGCGTTGAATCTGTAGATTGTCTTTGGTAGGATGGACATTTTAACAATGTTGATTCTTCCTATCCATGAGCATAAAATATTTTTCCATTTGTTTGTGTCTTCCTGGATTTCTTTGAGAACTGTTTTGTAGTTTTCATTATAAAGGCCTTTTACTTCTCTGGTTAGGAAGATGCTGAGGTATTTCATTTTTTTGTGTGGCTACTAGGAATGGAGTTGTGCTTTTAATTTGGGTCTCTGCCTGCTTGTTGTTGGTGTATAGTAATACAACTGTCTTTTGCGCATTTATTTTGTACCCTGAGACTTTGCTAAAGTCCTTTATCAGTGTAAGCAGGTTTCTGACAGATTCTCTTGGATTTTCAGGGTATAAGATCATGTCATCAGCAAAGAGGGATAACTTGTCTTCCTCATTTCCTGTTTGAATACCCCTGATTTCTTCTCTTGTCTAATTGCACTAGCTAGGACTTTCAACACACTGTTGAATGAGAGGTGTTGGAATGGACAACCTTGTCTTGTTCCAGTTTTCAGGGGAAATGTTTCCAGTTTCTGTTCATTTAGCAATATGTTAACTGTGTGCTTATCATAGATGGGACTTACTATATTGAGGTATGTTCCTTCTATACTTAGGTGTTTGAGTTTTTTTTTTTAATCAAGAAGTAATACTGAACTTTATCAAAAGCTTTATCTGCATCTAATGATAAGACTTATTGCGCTAACTGGATCACATTGACATTGGCACGCTGATTTTGATTTTCATAATAAATCTATTTTATAACTGGATTTGTTGATAAGTACTCTATTTCTACTTAGTAAAACTCTCCCCGAAGTTTTCATTTTGCCATTTTCATGAAATTCAGTTACAATGATCTGTGTGGTATTCTTCAAAGCAATATACAACTTAAGATGCTTGTGTTCTGCTTTTGTGTTCCAGAAGTTTGAGGTAAGATGTGGTTCTTGTTTTTACATCTGTTGATGTATTAATTATATTTATGGTCTTGCAAATGTTGGACCAGCTTTCATCCTGGGGATGAAGCCTACTTGGTCATGGTGGATGATTTCTGAAATGTGTTTTTGGATCCAATTTGCTAGAATCTTGTTGAGGATTTTTGCATCTGTGTTCATAAGGGATATTGGCCTGTAGTTCTCTTATTTTTGTTGGATCTTTACCCGGTTTGGGTATCAATGTGATGTTAGCTTTGTAAAATGATTTGACGAGAATTCTATCTTTCTCAATTGCCTGGAATACTTTCAATAGGATTAGGATTGGTATCAGCTCCTCCTTGTATGTTTTGTACAATTCTGCTGGAAACCAGGTCCAGGGCTTTTTTTTTTTTTTTTTTTGTAGGTTGTTTTTGTATGACAGAGTCAATTTCCTGGGTTGTTATTGGTCAATTTAGTGTCTCAGTGTCTTCTTGTTTCAACCTGAGGAGGTTGTATGATGTCAGAAAGTCCTCCATTTCATTTAGGTTATCAAGTTTTTTTCCAAGGTGTACATAGTGATCTCTGATAATCTTTTGCATTTCTTTGGGGTCAGTTATGAGTTGATCATTTGTATTTCTGATTGTGTTTGGGCTTTTTCCTTTTCTTGGTCATTCTGACTAGGGGTTCATCCGTCTTGTTAATTCTTTCAAAGAACCAGCTTCTTGTTTTGTTGATGTTTTCTCTGATATTTTTGTCTTTTATGTCCTGTATTTGGGCTCTTATTTTGGTGATTTGGATTCTTCTGCTAAGGTTAGGGTTTTGGTGGTCTTCTCTTTCCAGCTCCCTTAGGTGATTTGTTAGGCTCTTTCTTCACTTGTGATCTTTCCATTTTCTTGATGTGTGCTTGTAGAGATATAAATTTCCTTCTTAGAACTGATTTCATGGCATTCCAGAAGTTTTGGTAAGATGTTTCTTAATTTCCGTTTGCTTCCAGGAATCTATTTATTTCTGCTTTGATTTCAGTGTTGACCCAGTAGTTGTTCAGCATCATGCTGTTTAGTGTCCATGTCTTTGAGGGCTTTGGGGAAATTTTGTTGGTGTTGATGTTTATTTTTATTCCACTGTGTTCTGAGAAGGTGCATGGCAGGATTTCAACCTTATGGAATTTGTTTATGCTTGATTTATGGCCAAGGATGTGATCGATCTTGGAGTATGTTCCATGTGGTGATGAGTAGAATGTATATTTTGTGGTTGTTTGGTAAAATAGTCTGTAGGTATTCAGTATTTTCTTTAAGCCCTAGTATTTCTGTGGAACTCTCATTTATATGAAGCTGTCTTTTAATTTTTATTTTCCCCTGTGTTAACTTGTTTTGTAATATTTTAAAACAAAATATGTTTTATTCTTTAATCTATGCATCTGATAGAATTTTGACCATAAATATTTCAACATCTCCTTTTTCTACTTATTATAACTGAAAAGTAAATATTAATAAAGTTGGCAAATAAATGTTTAAAGCTAGTATATACTTTCAGAATAAAAATTCAAATAAACAGAAATTATTTTTAGCACTGCAAGTCTTTGAAGAAAGTCAAAAGGCAAAAACCAGAGTTACCAGAATTTAGGGCAAAGGATTTCTTACGCTTATAATACACTTTTAGTCTACTGGCTACCTATTTGTTTATTTCTCATATTTAAAAAATAAAAAGAGAGTCCACCATAATTGAAGTAGTCTTCCTACTTAAGTAGGATTTTGATGGATCAGATGGTTACTTCAAGGAAACAATAAATACAAATATGGAGGATGTAGATTTATCAAAGGAGAACTTTTAAAATTTTATAAAGAAAAATTATAATTATTTTCTTAAAAATTTGAATGTTATCTATCATTTTATCTGAATAGAAAAGACTTGTTAAACTAACTGGATCACATTGACATGCTGATTTTGATTTTCATAATAAATCTATTTTATAACTAGATTTGTTGATAAGTACTCTATTTCTACTTAGTAAAACTCTCCCCTAAGTTTCCATTTTGCCATTTTCATGAAATTCAGTTACAGTGATCTGTGTGGTATTCTTCAAAGCAATATACAACTTAAGATTCTTATGTTCTGCTTTTGTGTTCCAGAAGTTTGAGGTAAAATGGACACAATACTTGTTCAGTTAGACCAACAAGAGAAAAAACAGAGTGATAACCAAGCAGATGTTGAGTCCTTGGATTAAATAATGTAAATTCTTTAAATAGTTCTGAGCACATAGTAAGTGCTTAATAAATAAATACTAGCTATCAATTAGATATTTTATTTTATGTGATTTCTGAGTCCCCACATCATGAACCTGTGAGACAGGTTAGAATTAGCACATGCATACCTCATATATAAACTATAAATTTTCTTTTATTTATTTTTTACATTTTCTTTCTTTCTTTTTTTTTTTTTTTTTGAGTTGAAGTCTCACTCTGTCATCCCAGACTGGAGTTGCAGTGGCATGCTCCCAGCCACCGTGACCTCGACCTACTGGGCTCCAGCGATCCTTCCGCCTCAGCCTTCCAAGAAGCCAGAATTACAGGCGTGTGCTACCGCCCGGCTAATTTTTTGATTTATTGTAGAGATGAAGTCTCGCTGCCCAGGTGGGTCTCGAACCCACGGGCTCAGGCAACCCACTCACCTCAGCCTCCTAAAGTGCAGGATTACAGGCTGAGCCACCAAGCCCGACTGCACTATAAATTTTAACTATTATTTTTTGTTAAACAAGACTGATGGAAGTTAGTGTTGCTACTTCTTTCAGTTTTCACAGAGTGATTGAAGTGGACAAATGGCATCCAAGATTTATTATCATTGACCGATAAAAGAAATCATATAAGACATAGTATAATATGAACTGATAGTATAAGTAGAGGATACAATTGTTGACTGTGTTTCATAAATTATTAGGTATAAAATTTTGATTCCTAAAATGTAGTTTGATAAAATAATTTTCAACCAGTATATTTTAAAAATTATAACCAGTTAACAAATTTTGGCATCAACATTAAGAAATAATATATACTTGAATCATTTATACATGAAGCATGTTTAAGAAGGCAACATTTTTAATATATATATATTAAAATCACATTATCTTATGCATTAATTGGTTGTAATTCTTAGATTTTGGTTTGTGCAGTCCCAGATATTAACCCTTTGAATGAATTTATAAATTAGCAACTAAATTTTGGGATTAAAACATGATTTTTAAATTATGAATGCTGTCAGGATAACAACTACAGCATTCATCTTTCTTGAATAATCTTGAATAATCTTTCTTGAATAATCTTCTACTTCCTAAAGAGAAGTGCAAAAAGTAAATTGAGGAATGATTCAGCATGATGGAAATTATAGTTTATAGAGAGGCATAAGAATTGAGGCTAGCAGTAGGACATCATGAAAATCAATGACTTTGTTGTTAATTTTTTGGTAGGCCAACTATCATAGGACCAACATGACTACTAATTGTATGATTAAAGACAAATCAAGTGCTCAGACACTGAGGTACAAACAAGGATTAAATTCAGTCATAACAATGCTAACGATGATAAAAGTAAAGGATGAGAGAGATTGCAAACCAAGTTTAGACACAGAGGAGGCATTGCTGATGTGACTTGTTAAGTATGGAAATTCTTAGTTGACACATTCTGAGGATAAATAAATATAATGTCTTATTTTAAATTATTAAGAATGTTGGGAGCCTGGCTCGGTGGCTCAGCCTGTAATCCCACGCTTTGGGAGGCTGAGGTGAGTGGATTGCCCGAGCCCGTGGGTTCGAGATCTGCCTGGGCAACTTGGTGAGACCTCATCTCTACAGTAAATCAAAAAAATCAGCTGGGCATAGTAGCGCACGCCTGTAATTCCGGCTATTCAGAAGGCTGAGATGGAAGGATCGCCGGAGCCCAGCAGGTCGAGGCTGCGGTGACCGGGAGCAGCCACTACACTCCTCCAGTCTGGGCGACAGAGTGAGACTGCAACTCCAAAAAAAAAAAAGAAAGAATGATGGGAATAGAGATAAACAAAATAATTAGGGAGATTAAAAAGGAAAAAATTTCCTAGACATGAATGTAGAAATTAATGCTGTTGAGAAATATAATCAAAAAATGAATTAAAAAAACACAAATGATTAGCATTAGAGAGTTAGTGGAAATCGGTAGATACTTTTATTGGAATGCCTGTGAGATTGAAGGAAAAGTATAGTACAAACTTGTTCAGAAAAGTGGCATACATTTTTCTGAATTATTATGCCTCTTAAAATCTGTACCATATTACTTGGCACTTAACAAGAAATTTTTTCTTCTAGTAGAGTCTAGGATTTTCCTTTTTTGTATCTCCTTCTTTCATGGTTGGGTACAGAGTAGGGAGTCAATAAATAATTATCTTTATAAATACCCATGATTGGGATTGTTTACAAAATTTAACACTCTTAATTTTGTTTTAAACCTTAGTTATGTTTACATTTATATGCCTTTCCACTGCATTTAAACATTTTAAGGTCAATTTTATTTATTTAAGCCATATTTGAATAAGAAATTTTTTATAAGATGAGCCTTAGTGTTTCTCTTTACAAATTTGTTGATTGATTAATTGATTGATTGATTGATTTTAAAGATGTGGGGTACAATTCAGGATTAGTCTTAATATTTCTTATTGATATTATTAGTAGTTGGTAGGCCAAATTTTTTTTTCATGCCTTATGGTATTTAATAGTTTATGTGTACACAGGTAGCACACAATATTTTTGTGTAATACGTTTATTATATTTATGTAACAAACATAAAATTCTGACATTATCAAATGGTTTAAAAGATGAGAGGATAAATATTTTGTTATTTGAATAAGATTCTCACTCTTTTCACTTTGAGTTGAATATCAAAGTTCACTATTAATTTCCTAGAGTTGAAATGTTTCTATTCATCTCTTAAATTTTTAAAATTTCAGTACTTACTCTTTTTCCTTGTAAAGATTGACTATAGAGAATTGAGTCTTATTTTATGGTCCTTACCTTCTTTAATAGCCATTTTCTATTTTCCTGCTTTATTAGCTTGTATCTCTTTTTTAAAATATCACCTATAGTCCTGTTTTAATTTCCTTGCCTATGTTTTTCTATCCTTGACTTTTCCACATTATATTAGCAAAATTTGAAATTTTCTAACATTTACATCTTTCAGTAGTTCCACCACTTCTCCACCTAAAAAAATCATCAAATATTCATATTGGCATCCTACAACAGTAAATAGTTCAGATGGCTGAGCTTATTCCAAGGAATGAGAATAAAAAACTGGAGCCCTACTTCTTATAATAAAAATAAAATTATATTTACAAATGTAGATATAGATAATAGCCACTTAGAGTCCAAAAGCTGACTCACATAATTGCTATTATTTCTAGTATTCTACATGTGGACAAATGGGATGATGACTTATCCAACAGAGAATCAACATTGTTTAGCATAATGGGCTGCAGACTTGTGCAGTGCCATGCAATAATAATAATAACAATGCTGACATATATTGAGCCCTTACTCTGTGCTATGTGCTGTTCTAAATACTATACATATTCTAACTCATATAATTATTACAAATGTTTTATGAATTTGATACAATTGCTAGTACCAAATTACAGCCAAGGGATTTCCATATTACAGACAAAGAAGCAAAAATACAGAAAGGTTAGTAAAGTGATAGTGCAGAGATGCAAAGACACTATTTGAAACTGGAGTTCATGCTCTTATTACTATAAAAGCTTCTCCAATATACTAGGTTTTGCGCTTATAAAAATTAAAGCATAAGTACACAGACCCTACATTCAATGGATTAAAAATATGTATCGGTTTATTCTACAGATAATTTCACTTGCTTGCCCTGTGCCTGGAACTTTGCTCAGTCTGTGAAATACAACTGAAAACAAGATAGTCATCTTCCCTGTTCTCATTCTAGTGGGATGAGACAAACAAAAACAGCACAAACATCAAATAAAAATCTAATACTTTCTGAAGGAAATAAGCAAGAAACAAAGGAAAAGAATTAGGTTAGAGAATGGGCAAAGGGATATCAGATGTGGGAAAGAGAAAGGCAGAGAAAACTACATGTGCCCAGAAAAAAGCCTGTACGTTTCTATAAATATAAGCCTTTAAAAGAAGACCCCTGGAGCCAGGGTATAATAAATAAAGTGGGGACAGAACCCTGAGATGAAATTGAAGATGCTACAGGGACTAAATCAAATTTTATTCTAAATGTGATAGAATATCATTCAAGAATTTTAAGCAGGGCAGACATATGATACATGCTTTAAGATCACCTTCTGTTGCTGAATGGAGAATGGATCAATTTGACAAAAATAACATTTGGAAACCTATTTAAGGACCAAGTTTCAGGCAACAGGTGATGACACTGATGAGAGTGAAAATGGAAAACAAAATGGAAAAATCAAAATGTGCTTTGGTGATAAAATTAAAAGCATTTACTGATGGGTGATATGCAAAAAAAGTAAGGAAAGGAGATTTTAAAGAGATTGCTAGGTTTCTAGATTGAGTAACTGGATGAATACTGTTTATATAGATAACATTTTTTATTCTATTTACATATTTTATATGAAATATTGAGACACTCCAAAATGTATTAGTTTATGGTTGGGTATAAGTATTAAATTAAATTAGAAGAGAAGACTAGAAATAAAAGCATATAGATGATATTTAATGTCATGGAAATAGAAGAGATCAAATATGGAAAAGAGAAGAAAAGGAAGAGAAGACACTAAATAAAACCTTAATATTTACAATTAGAGGTTGCATGGAGGAATCGCTGGCAACTGAAACTGAAAAATAGATATTCATGTAACACGAGAAAAACAGAACAGAGTGTGTTAAAGACAAAACAGCAGCAGCAACACCAAAAGAACAACTCTTGAAAGGGTTTCAAGAAGGACAGTCGACAGCTTTAAGTGATTAAGTATGATGAAGAAAGAATGCATTGAATTTAGCTATAAAAAATTGCTAGTTTTTTATTATTACCAATTACTAATTCCTGTGTTATCACATGAAGAGTAGCTTTAATGTAGTTGCTGAGGAAAAAAATCAGACGTTAATGAATTAAAGTTGAAGGAGAAATGAGGACAGAATATTTAAAAACTCCTTTGAGAAGTTTATCATTGAAGAAAGCAAAGAATGAAGTTAGTAGCTGGAAGAGTTGTGGACTGTAACTTCGTGTATTATGAAGGTCATCCAGCAAAATGGGAGGTCTTTATGATGTCGAAAAAAGCAGAAACCTTGGTAAGGTTAAAGAGAACAATAAAATCCAGGGCATGTGTAGCCCATTTCCTTGTAAGGAAGATAAGCACTTGTTACTCTGGAAAGGAAGGAGCAAGGTTCGATAACAATAGGTTTGTAGGTTCAATGGAAAGTTAAGGGGATTGCTTCTGATGATGAATTTTAATATCAGTAGAAAGTACTCTGGAAAACTTGCAAATATTAACTGATTTCACCATTTTATTTTTCTATCTAACTTTGTGGTTCTGTCAAAAATAAATATATATATTTTAAATATTAACAATAGAAAAAGTCAATAAATTCAAAAATTGTGAAACGAGAGATTTATTATGACATTGAGCTAGTGAATTTACGTACTTGATAATGTAAATGAATTTATACTCACATTATCAAGTAGGTAAATTCACTAGATCAATGCTATAATAAATCTCAATGTTTTCAAGCAATCTACAATCATAATGCTTTAACATTTGGATTCTATTAATCTGGTGACTGTTAATCTCATTAATTTCTTCTTGGATTCCTGATAACAGCAGCTCTAAAATCTAAAAGTAAATGCCTATATAAAATTATATTATTCTATAAAGCATTTCATGCTCAAATTAAAATTGAAAATATATCTCCTCAGAAAAGATATATTACTGTATATTTTTGCTTAGTATTTCTGTAGTTCCAACAGATGACTACTTCAGCTTTTCTGAACAGGATGAGCTACTATATGTGAAATGCTTGTGAAAGGAATACTCGCATTGAAGGCTCCTACATTTAAGACCAAGCAACTAACTCAATAGCTTCAAAACACCAAAAACTAGAAAAGCAGCAAAGAATGCTTAAAATAATGTGTCCTCCACTCCAATTGACCATACAGACATCCATCAGCAGGAGAAAGCAGAGAAGCTGAAGCAGATAAAATTTCAGAATAGCATAGAAGGGATGGCACTGATTTAAGTCAGAGTGAAGTTCTGAAATCAAGAACTGAGGGATATTATTTTTAAAAAATTTAACCAGAAGGCAGACTCAGAGAAGACTGAGGAGCACATGTGTCCCTCAAATCAGAAGCAAAGTGATGGGAAAAAAAGACTGCTGGTAGTTCTAGACCTAATTTCTAAAGAGGGAAGAACAGAATTGAAAGAAAGAAAAAAAAGATGAAATGCATTAATGGCTGTATGAAATACTATATTTCTGGAGCAGATGTCAACATTGTTACAGCTCTTGGCTGCATTCAATTTAGAGAACACATGTTCATTCTAGGATAGGAATCATAAGAGC
The DNA here is from genome assembly GCF_000164805.1 of Carlito syrichta. Classification (NCBI taxonomy): domain Eukaryota; kingdom Metazoa; phylum Chordata; class Mammalia; order Primates; family Tarsiidae; genus Carlito; species Carlito syrichta. The sequence continues at coordinate 389,516 of NW_007245769.1, read as the reverse complement.
TCAGAATCATGATAGCAATAGAAGCTATATGTTCTGTCTAATTAATTGTATGCACTTCATTCATTAATTAAAGTTGCACAGTTTTGGGAAGATGGAAGGATTACTGGAGGTCAGAAATTTGAGATCAGCTTAGACATCATAGTGAGACCCCTATCTCTACAAAAATTAAATTAAAAGAAAAGTTAGTTGGGTGTGGTTGTGTGCGCCTGTACTTCAGCTACTCAGGAAGCTGAAGCAAGAGGATTGGTTTAGCCCAGGAGTAGTTTGAGTGTAGTTAGCCCTTTGGTGCCACTGCACTCTGGTCTGAGCAACAGAGTGAAACCATATATATATATACACACACACACATACACACACACACACACACACACACACACACACACACACACACACACACACACATGTATAATTGACAAATATCCAGGAAATATATTAAAATGAAATGACATATTTATTACTAGAGAAAATCTTATCCTTTGTATCTGATGCTGCATGTCTGCTCAAGGCTCATGTATACTTCTATTTTGAGATTCCCTAAAGCACTCATGTCTATGTCTCTCTCAAAACTGTGTTTTTGAAGATTTTCTTCTGCATTAAAAAGTCCTCATTTTAGCCGGGCTCGGTGGCTCAGCCTGTAATCCCACGCCTTTGGGAGGCTGAGGTGAATGGATTGCCTGAGCCCGCGGGTTCGAGACCCTCCTGGGCAGCGAGACTTCATCTCTACAATAAATCAAAAAAATCAGCCGGGCGTGGTGGTGCGTGCCTGTAATTCCGGCTACTTGGAAGGCTGAGGCGGAAGGATGGCCGGAGCCCAGCAGGTCGAGGCTGCGGTGGCCGGGAGCGGCCACTGCACTCCAGTCTGGGTGACAGAGTGAGACTCCAACTCAAAAAAAAAAAGTCCTCATTTTCTGCCTCATTAAATATAATAGAATAAAAAACACATAATAAAGTATCAAATCATCAATAATTTTGGAGGTTATTCTCCAAAGAATATTATTTACAAGGACTATTAAGCAAAGAAAACTTGGAGACAGCCTTAAACCAAGGGAATATGTTAATAACAGGATGTGAGAAACTTGAAAGGACACCTGGATCTTGGCTTCCTAATTTCTCTCAAATTACCCTATGGGATTATTATCTATTCTGGTTATAAGCAAATCTCTGTTGAGATTGTTTTGCATTGTGTGAATTGACTAAGGAAAATAAATTTTTGTTGTTGTTTTTGTTTTTAATTTTTATTGTAAAGATGTGGGATAAAATTCAGGGTTAGGTATACAAACATTGATCATGCAGGTACCCCTGCTGATGAGGTATGCCCTTCCCTCCCCTAACAGTTTCCCTCAACTGCCAATCCCATCCCCCCACCAACAGTTTCCCATTACCGCCAATCACTTTCTTATAGCATTAATAATTATTCAAGGTTCTTATAAATAAGAACATATGGAACTCTGTTCTTTGTTTCTGTGATAAATCACTGAGTATGATCGACTCCAAATCCATCCAGGTTGCTGCTAAATCCATATATTTGTCGTTCTTTATGGCTGCATAATATTCCATTGTGTATATGTACCACCTCTCTGGAAACCAGTCTGGAGATTTCTATTCTCTATTGGGAACATACCCGGGGGAACTCAAATTATTCTACAAAGAAGATACCTGCACACGAATGTTTATTGCAACTCTATTCACAATAGCAAAAACATGGAACCAACCATGTTGCCCATGGAAACTGAACTGGAAAAAGAAAATGATAGATTTTAACCAGGCACCTGGAAATTGGCAGACACTCTTTTTTTCTCAGGAACGTTCTGGTTTGTAGCTTGGCCTAAAGATTTAGCTTACTTTCTCACGAAGGAAACATGGATGGATTTTAAGTCACTTTCTAGTCATACTTATTGAAGAGTGGTTGTATATTTCTGATCCCCTAGCCTTTTCCTGGAGGGTGAAGCATGACATACCTGAGAGTTTTAGGCACTTTGGAGTTCATGCTCTTCTCTGACAGCCCTGGGCATACCAATATTATCTTAAATCAGCGCTTGTCTGTGGTAGCTCTGAAAAGATTGAAACAAGGATATCACACATATGCTCAATCATTTCTTTGCTTCTAGTAATAGTGTCATGAGATAGAGATAATTGGATGGGGAGGCACCTCTAATCAATAGGGTGCCTGAAGGAAACATATTTGTATACCTAACCCTTAACTGTACCCCACAACATCATAATAAAAAAATATTGATTATTAAAAAAAAAAAGAAACATAACTGAGTTTGTATAATTTTTAGCTGAATCGAGAGTCCTGGCTGAAACTTAGATATCAAATATTTTTTAACCTGAAAAAGACAAAAACAAACAAACAAAAAACACTGAGTAAGGTCAAATATAAACAAATATATAAATAAATAACGTCACTTAAAAGTTTCAAGCTGTATTAGTCAGCTTCAGAACTCTTTTAGAGCAAATAGTTTCTTTGTTTTGGGAAAACCAAATAAACAGACCTCTTTTGTTATGCAATACAAAGCAAAGACTGTCTTCTGACATGGAAATTTTTGAGATGCTCTGGTTCAGGGAATTAAAACTGCTTGAGGGATATTAATAAAGCTTTTCTTTGTTAAAAATAGAGTTGCATCTCTGCAAACATATTTGAAATTGGAAAAAATGTGTTATTGCTATGTAGGACAAAAAGAACGAAAGCGAAAGCAGGATAGTGTTGTCTCTACTCAAACCCTTTGAAGGTGTTGGATCTCAATTTTTAGAACAGCAGAAGTCTAAAGTTAACGAATCTGCAATCATGGAAAGTAGCATGATTGCAATGCTTTGGCCACAAGAAGATTCAAATTCAGATGGGCAAGAATGGTGCAGTTTTATAGAGATGTTCATTCACTGGAACCCACAGGATTAGTGATCACTTGGGTTGGATCCTCTTTCCATTGTATATTCTAACTGGTTATTTTTTTTGTACATATTGCAACTATTGATTTTGGTTCATTTGCTTATTAAATAAACTAAATCAATAGTTTTTTAGTAGATTCTCTGAGTTTTCCAGGTGTTCACTGACAAAAAATAATGATATTTATTTCCAGTTGAAGCACTTGTTTAAATTTTTAGATCATAATGTAGATTTATTTAGTTTGTTTAATTTTTAATAAATTAGACTGGTGAAAAAGAGGTTGAGTTTATTAACTTAAAAGATTTATGAATAGAATGATTTAGGGTAAAGTGTTCAGGTAAAGGTTATTGCTATTGTTAAATATGATCAGTGTTGACACTTCAAATATTTTATGGTCAGTAATGGGCCATTTGGTTGTTCAGATTCTATCCTTTACCTGCTGGCACATATCAGTTTGGGTATGAGATTTGTTAAAGGCCTTAAACAAAATGAGGAAATACAAATAAAATTCTATATCTGAGTGAAATTTTAGATAATAATTTTATTGTACATATTCATGTATTTATTGATGTGGGAGAAAAATCAGAAAGGGCTCAAAATTTTCAAACCAGAAGAGTGGTAGTCTAACTCATAGTGAGCAGTCCACATTGAATTACATTGCATTTATCAATTAAATAGTTAAGACAAGGAAAATAATCCAGTAAGTCACTTATAAAGCATTCTAATAAGGTAGACTCAAAAGAAATTACCAGGTATTTAGATTTCCTCCAAAATATCCCTGGCTAACAACTGAACCATATCCATATGGTCACATACTTTAAAATAACTTTGTATAATGTTGTCTTGAAGTGCACATTTTTATATATGTGATATAAAAATGTATACAGTATATAACTGTATATATAAATGTATAGGATATATAAATGTATGTGTACATTTATATATAAATAAATATATAAATGTATATACACTTATTTATATGATATATAAATATATATAAATATATATGATATAGAAATGTCTACATATTTCTATATGATATAGTATACAAACAAGGCAACATCATGCAATGTTATTTTAAGGTATGTGATTATATGAATATGGTTCAGTTATTAGCCAGTAGAAATATTGGAGGGTATCTAAATACCTGGTAATTTCTCTTGAGTCGACCATATTAGAGTGTTTTGCAAATGATTAACTGGATTATTTTCCTTTTCATATATATTCCCTATATATATAAGAGATTAATTGATTGACTGATTGTTGGGGAGTCTCTTGTGGACCTGACAACAACCCTGTGGCTAGAATCTTAATAGAAATAACAGTATTTGTCAAATTAGAACTTAAATTTGCCTAATTCGTTAATGTCTATTTTTTCATAATTTTTTACATTTCTGTCAAGACAGCTTCAGATGTACTTTATTGAGATATAGTTCACATATAAAACTGAACCATTTGAAGTGCACAATTTTGTGGTTTTTAGTATATTCATAGAGTTGTGAATCATCACAACCTTCAATTTAAAACATTTTCCCCACCCCTCCCCATTCCCGAAGGCATCATACCATTTAGCAGTCTCTTATTTCAGCCACCCCCCATGTCCCCTAACTACAGACAATTACTACTCTCTGTCTTCAAAGATTTGCCTATTCTAAACACTTCATGTATATGAAATTAAATAATAAGTGATCTTTTGTGACTGACTTCTTTCACTTAGTGTAATAATTTTAAGGCTCATTCATGTTTTAGTGTATATCCGTTCTTCATTTTTTATTGTTTAATACTTCTGTGTATAAATATATTACATTTTATTGATCAATTCATCAGTTTATTGACCTTTGGATCACTTCTGCTTTTTTGTGACTTTGAATAAGGCAGCTATGAACATTTGTGTACGTGTGGATGCTATCATTTCTCTTGGGTATATACTTACCAGTGAAATTGCTGTGTCATGTGGTAACTCTATGTTTAACATTTTGAAAAAAATCCCAGACTGTTTTACAAAGAGGCTGCTCCATTTTACATTTCCACCAGCAATGTATAAGAGTTCCACCACATCTTTGCAAAAATATATTATCATTTTTATTATAGCCATCATAGTGGCTATGAAGTGTGACTTCCATCTCCAATTCTCTGTTGTCTAATAACGTTGAGCATTTCTTATGTGTTTTTCAGCCATTTGTATACCTTCTTTGGAGAAATAGCTATTCAAGTTTTTTTGCCCATTTTTCAATTGGATTGTTACCTTATTGCCAAGTACATAAATACAATTCCATTGTCATATAAATACGTTGCAAATGTTTTCTCGCATTCCGAGGGTTGACCTTTTATTTTCTTGGTGACGTTTACTGAAGCATAGAAATTTTTAATTTTGATGAGTTCTAACTTATCTATTTTTCTTTTGTCATTTGTGCTTTTCTTGTCGTTTTTAAGAATTCTCTGCTTAATTGAAAGTTATGATTTACTCCTGTATTTTATTCTAAGAGTTTTATAGTATACCTTCCTCTACATTTAGGTATAAGGTACATTGTGTGTGTGTGTGTGTGTGTGTGTGTGTGTGTGTGTGTAATGAAGAAGGGATCTAACATATTCTTTTGCATGTGGATATACAATTGAAGGAACACTATATGTTTAAGAGATACATTTTTCTCATTGGATTTTTCTGGTATTCTTGTCAAAAATCAATTGACCACAAATTTAAAGGTTTATTACTGCATAATCAAATCTATTCCAAGATGTGTATGTCTATTTTTATAATAATACACACTGTTGTGGTTACTGTAACTTTATAATAATACACACTGTTGTGGTTACTGTAACTTTGTACTAAGTTTGAAATCAGGAAGCCTGCGCCCCCTTAGCTTAGTTCTTTTTTCAAGAATGTTTTGGCTACTGTGGATTCTTTGCATTTCCATATGTATTTTAAGATTTATTTGTCAATCTCTGGGAAAAAAGCCAGTTGATATTTTTATACAGACTACATTAGATCTTTAGATTTCTTTTAATAGTATTGCCATTTCACAATATTAAGCCTTTCAATCCATGAACATGGGTATCCTTCCATTTATTTAAATCTGTTTTAGTTTCTTTCAGTAATGTTCTGTAGTTTCTCATGTGTATGTTTTAAAATTTACAATTCTTTTGCTAAGGATATTCCTAGCTATTCTATTTTTTAAAATGCTATTATAAATGGAATTTTCTTCTTAATCTTATTTTTTAATTGTTAATTGCTATTTTATTGAAATACAACTGATTTCTTTTTTTTTCTTTTTTTTTTTTTTGGAGACATAATCTTGTTCTGCCACCCATACTGGAGTGCAGTGGCAGGATTATGGTTCACCATAGCCTCAGCTTCCTGGGTTCAGGAAGCCTCAGCCTCTGATTCTTTTGCCTCAGCCTCTGAGTAGCTAGGAATACAGGCACATTTTTTGATTTTTTTGTATAGATAAGATCTCACTATGTTGCCTAGGCTTGTCTTGAACTCTTGGCCTCAGGCAATCCTAGGGCAAGAGTGGGCATTCTTATTGTGTTCCTAGTCTCTGGGGAAAAACATTCATTTTTTGTTACTAAATATAATGTGAGCCTTGGGTTTTTAAATTCCTTTTATCAAGTCGAGGGAGGTCTCTTCTGTTTTTAGTTTGTTTAATATTTTTATAATAGAAAGTACTTAATTTCGTCAAATTAACCTGCCAAATTATTCGTTCATTGCAATGAAGGAGACTGTTCACTAGAAAAACTATGGTGTCTCTCACAAAAAACAAGCAAACATGCAAGAAAGCAAGAGTTCTTTGAAGATTTTTACAGATGGTAGAATTTAGACAAAATGTAAATAAGGTAGTGTTTTGTTAGGCTTAAAGCGATGCATAGTTATATGTACTGTGTGTAAAGCGTTCAACGTCAGATCTATATTGTGACATTGACCCAGGATCCTGTTTCCTTGGAAACTATAAAGTTAAGATAGGCATGGAATGTTGTATTCAGAAACCTCTCTTTCTTCGAGTCAGATTCTCACTCTGTCACCCAGGCTGGAGTGCAGTGACATTGCTCATTGCCACTTCAGTCTCGACTTGCTGGGTTCAGGTGATCCTTCTGCTCAGCCTTTTAAGTAGCTGGTGCTACAGGCGCATGCCACTGTGCCCGGCTAATTATTATTATTATTATTACTTATCATAGAGATGAGGTCTCACCAAGTTGTCCAGGTTGATGTTGACCCCCTGGGCTCAGGCAATTCTCTCACTTCCACTTCCCAAAGTACTGGGATTGCAGGCCTGAGCCACTGCAGTTGGCCAGAAACCTCTTATTTTAAGCTCTGTACCTGTGTTGGAAACCAAGACTGTTTCTCTGTTCAAAGAAACTTACATCCTCCAAACAAGATTTGAATGCTTTACTCTGATACTCTGACTTTAGATAACAAGCCAGTAGGTAAGAAAATAGTATAGGTCTTACGACACTTTAAAGTTCTAGTGTGTACTTGAGATTAGTATTATTTTCTGTTAACTTTGCAACTGGATTTATCTGTGATTGTTATCCCAGCCAGATGAAGAACAGAGCCTTTGTACATGTGGTCCCCTACCAAGGAAATCCTTCATTGCCTTTCCCATCTGCTAAGCCCTCGTCCTGCCTTTAGAATAATGTATAGGATAAGAGGGGGCTGTCACCCTTTCTCAGTGGTGAAGAGACGAAGGTGTGTTCTCTCTGAAGTGAAGTCCCTTGGGTAGCTGTCAGAATGGTGGTTGGTTTCTCTGCTAAGCTATTAGAATCAATTTCCCTACCATTGATGTGGAAACTAGAATCCAGAAAGTAAGGTGTACCATGGTTCTGAGTTATTGGACTGACTTGTGTGTTTTGATGAGTCAACCTCTTTTTACTTCTACAAAAACACATGAGGATCTCACTCATACCTAGCCACATCCAATTCCCTGCTCAAGGGTGGGTGGGAGGAAAGGAAATTGGTTTTCTTTCTTTTGTCTTGGTAAATGCATGAGGTGAAGAGCTGGTGGTATTTTTGCTGTTATGCATTACATTTTCAATATAATTCTTTCTCTCTGAGAAAAGTATGGAGTTTCTGAAGCAATGCTGTTATAGTTATTTTCTTAATTATGCCTATTCTGCATCCTTGAGTTTCAAGAATGTTTAACTCTGTATTGATTTACTCTGCTCAATATTTCAGGTCTGTTTGGGTAGATAGGCATTTTACTTTTTATTTTCAAGCTACATAATTACCTGCAAAGACCAGTAACTTAAAGTTTTTATTCTGACTGTTCTACTGATTGTAGAATCTTAATGTTCAAACACACATTTATGCACACACACACACACACACACACACACATACACACACACTCACACTCCATATGTCCCCACACTTGTTATATCTCCATAAGATGGAGAGAAATGTCTTATGTTATCTCAATTAAAATATTTTCTATAGTTTTAAAATTTGGCTTATGTTTTAATTGATTTTTTTGTTAATAGCAAATACATTTTTTATAGGGAGTTGTGTCTTTTTTAGAAAGAAATGCATTACCTAAATATTTTAAAATATAGCATGGAGTGGTAATTAAGTGTACTTTTAGGTTGTCATCTATAAAAAAAATAAAGTGAAAGACATTGTACCCAGACAATAAGTTGTATTATGTACTCTTTAGTATATATTGTGCACTCTAGTAACCCTGGAATTATGGTAACCATAGAAGAGAAGTGGTTTCTTCCTGAATTGGCAGGGGAAAGTGACCCGGAGAAAAAACTGTGTCAGAGTCACTGGAGAAGATACATTTGCTTGCATTTTTTCAGAGCTATGTCATTTCTCATTATATTTGTGAATGATAAAATAAGTGCAAATCTGTAAATACTACTAATAGGATTAACCACATTTTTGAAGTGATTTGGAGTTTCAAGAAATACAGTGGAATAAATTCAGTTATTAATTAATAACTGAAACATCTTTAACCATTATAAACCTCCCACCCAAATAGGAGCACTGTGTGAATCACATAAAATTAGCTTAACCAATATTATCATGATTTTGTTTTATAATTTTTTTTCCATCTTCGGTAGCCTAGGTTTCCATACTCATGACCCCTAATAATTCCTTGTGGACTGTTTTGTTGACTGTGTGATAGTAGGCTATTCATGGTAATTCACCACTTTTACAGTTCTCACAGTCAAACAATTTGAGATGAATGAATCTTTTGTTTGGTTCTAGATTGGTATAGGTTGACAATAAGTAATAGGTGCTATAAACTCATCTCCAAATAGTGATGCTGTTAAGAACATAGGCTTTTGGAAGCAGATGGATCTGGGGTTAAAAATCTTGCTTTAATACTCTCCTGTGGCCATAAGTTTCAGTTTTCTTTTTAAGAAAAAAGGAAGGATGAAACAAACTTCACAGATTTATATATATATAATAAAATAATGTATGCAAAGCAGTATGCACAGTTTTTAGCAGATAGATAGCAACCAATAAATGGTAGCTATTCATTGCATTATTATTGGATTTTTTTGTGCTGTAAGTAGAAAAAGAAACATATGACAAAAAATTAATCACATGAAAGAAACTTGTTCAAAGGCTTTAATTATTATTTTGCACTCTCACAAAGTCCTATTGACCCCCCTAAAACTAAATATTTAACCTACCCATCTTAAACTTGAAAATAGTCCTTTCATCTGCCTATTTTTACAGGAGCTGAATAATTCCTTTTAGAGATTCCTTGAGAGAAAAAACAAGAGAAAAGCTCAGTCTGTTGTAATGTTAATTTCTTGTTATGACTGCAAAGGGTGTATATTTCCTTTGTTAAATTAACATACTAAGAATAATAATTCTGAGGAAAACTGATAACCTGAAGAAAAACTGTAATAATTTGGTTAGACTTAAAGATGTACTCAAAGCATGCCTATGAAAAATAAAATAGCTATATAATTCTGAGGAAAATAGTTAACGTGAAAGGAAAACTAATAATTTGATTGGACTTAAGAATGTGCTAAAAGTTTGTCTATAAGAAATAAAGCAACTCTACTATGTTATCATAGAGTTGGGAACACAATTTTAACAAATAATTTCTTTTGTTTTCCACCTTGCCATATATATATGTGTGTGTGTTAGTATCTGTATACAACCATTTATCTTTTTCTGACATTTAAAGCATGCCTTAGCTGGCAATTAATTTTTTTTCTCTTGTTTGGTTTTTATATCACATTAGTTGAATAGAATCAATTTGCTACATTAACTTATTTAAACAGTATCTACTATTGTATGATAGTTGCAAATATGAAATTGGATTTTGAATTTTTCATGTTGTTGTAATTTGGGATGTGTTTGATTTTCCTTGACAACTCCAGATCTTCAGTATCAAGAGAAAACTCATTATGATTGTACCTAAATGTTATCGCTGATGTATAATTTTCAAGCGTCTATAAATTGTTGCATACTAAAAGTTTTGGAAAATTAGGATGCCAAAAGCAAAAGAGAGAGCCACCATTTCTCTAAATAAAAGGCAATTACTTAATTGCTTTTTAATGAGAGGATTAAGTCTTTAATAACATTTTTGCAAAAATTGTTCCCATTACACATATGTTAGTTCACAGCTATATTTTGCTATGTATAATCAGCTATCAACTGTAGGCCTCACAATTGCTACCTTTTTGTTTTGGAGAGCTTGTGGAGAAATGGTTGATAAAATCATACACACACACACACACACACACACACACACACACACGTTGCTTTTTCTGTCCAGATGCGTTTATATCCATGAAAATGTAAATTTCTTTCTTTTCTTCATTTCTCAGATGTGGGTTCTGTGGAAGGACTTGCCTATCACAGAGCCTGGGATACACTTTACTGGACTAGCTCCACCACCTCATCCATCACTAGACATACGGTGGACCAGACTCGGCCTGGAGCGTTTGACAGGGAAGCAGTCATCACTATGTCAGAGGATGACCACCCACATGTGCTAGCCTTGGATGAATGCCAAAAGTAAGAAACAGTACATATTTTATTTCTTTCTTATAATTATAAGTCAAAAGAATACCAGAGCTATGTTAATTGTTAAAGACTTAACTTTAAAAATAAAGGTTAGCCGGGCTCAGTGGCTCAGCCTATAATCCCACATTTTTGGGAGGCTGAGGTGAGTGGATTGCCTGAGCCTGCGGATTTGAGACCCACCTGGGCAGCGAGACCTCATCTCTA
>NW_007245769.1:358767-378418 GCF_000164805.1 Carlito syrichta | reverse complement strand
CCACTACACTCCAGTCTGGGCGACAGAGTGAGACTCCAACTCAAAAATAAATAAATAAATAAATAAATAAATAATAAATAAAATAAAAATAAAGGTTATCTTTGAAGTTTTCTCAATTTATAAAGCTTTAAAAATAAAAGCATTGTAAATGTAAGTAATTGATATCTGGGCTATTTAAATGTCAGATGTCATCTTTATGAGTGATTTAGTAAGAGTAAATTTAAATAATAAAAGGGAAAATAGAAAGAGACAAATACTATGCTGAAAAGGGCCTATGAAGAAGACATTAATGCATAGTAGATTGGAATAATAAATTTTAAAGCAATTATTCACACATATTGAAGCCTAAAACATTTAAAAAAATTTTCATCCAGTAATTTCAACAACTGAGGAATCTGTTTAATTAAAATATAAAAGAAGGGGTGGGGGGCAAGATAGCCACAGGGCAAGTTGATCTGTGAAAATCTCCACAAAGGGTGGCTACCGCAGGTGATTCCACGTGCCACACCACCTCGGCAAAGGGTGGCTGCTACAGCCGATCCCATGCAGTTCACTGCCACCAGCAACTGCTGCCTCCACAAGGGATGACTGTTGCAGTTGGTCCCTGGCACTGCACCACCACTGCAGCCCTTAGATCATGGCTCCGTGGAATTCCCAGCTCCTTCCCCCACCCCAAGATACCTGCATCACATTGACCTGCAGCGCCTGGCTATCTCACTGATTCCCAGTGCCTGGCACCGGGCCCACACCACCACCTGTCATAGCAGATCAGCCAGAACCCCAGATCTGATCAGTGGAGAAAGAGGATCAGGGAGAGCCAGAGAGGAGCCCATGCCTGATGAGGAACTGCCCACTGCAGCCATTTTCCAGGCAGAGATCTGCATTGCTCCACCCAGCTCCTCAGTCTCCAACTTGTTGCCTAAGGTAATCTTATTGAACTAGGAGAGACAGAATCCCTGCCCCTATGTTGAATCAGCCACAGACAACACAGGTCTGGGTGGCAGACCTGAGAGACAGTAAGCCAAGGCAACACAGATCTGATTCATCCTCCTCCCAAAGTAGACCTGTGGTAAATGACCCAAGCTATGAGTAATCCTATCTGCCTGTGAGGAGAGCACAGGGAGGGGCTAGAGGTCAGAGCTGAAGTGACTTTGGACATACAAGAAAGACCTCAGAGCCAGTCTGATTTCTTATTTTAATTTTTTGACTATTTGTTTTGCTCACTTTTGTTTGCATTTGATTTAGGGTTTTTTCTCTTTCATTCTGGTTTTGGCAATGTTTTCAAACTTGCTTTGCTTTTGTTATTTTACAGATTTTTTTTCTTCTTTCTTCTTTCTATTCTTTAGACTCCCTGTATGTGTAGGGGAAGAATACATTAAAAGGGAGAATTCTGTTGGATTGTGTGCTTATATGGTTTCCTGTATACTTTAGGGAATTTTTGTTTGTTTGTTTATTCTTTTCTGTCTTTGTGTCTCTTCATTTGCTAGTTGGTATGTTTGTCTGTTTTCCCTCTTACTCTTCTCTCTCTCCAAATTTCTCTTGACCCTCCCATTCCTTCTTCCAGTGTTTTCTTTTTTCTTACCTCACTTTGTTCCAGGGAGCAAACCTAAACCCCCACTGCATGGACAGATTGTAAGGCAGTGAGGAGTGGGTCCCAGGATTCCCATACACCTGTCAGTGGATACTGGGATCTGCAGATAGATTCTGAATCACAGCTCTCTCCCTAATTAAAACTTAAAACTGCAAAAAGTACAGCCCCCAACCTACAGTCCAACTTCAGAGGTGAACAAAGACAGAGGATCCACATAAGGAAGAACAGGAGATTGAACAAAAAGAAGTAAAAGCAACCACCCATCCCTGAAAAACAGAATTAAAGAAGGGGGGATGGGGGAGGAAAATCTACACAAATGAAGAAAAACCAAGAAGAATATGGGTCTCTCACAGAGCCCAGGAGGTCAGACATTTAGAAAATAGACTTCAAAACGCAAACAATGAAGAGCCCCCAGAATGACTGGTCTCAAACTATAAACCCAGATATCAAGACATTAATAGAGAGATTAAAAAGAATTGAGGAGAGACAAGAAGAAACTAGGAAGGAGTTGATAACTGAGATAACAGCAGTAAAAATACCATGAATGAAATAAATAACAAACTGATAAGCATGGAAAGCATAATTAGCCAAGCAGCCAAGAAGAATCTCAGAACTTGAGGACCAAAATATAGACCTAACCCAACCTGTCAAAAACAGAAAAGAAGTTTAAAAAGACAGAACAAAACCTTCAAGAGATGAGTGATTACTTCAAGAGACCGAACCTAAGAGTAATTGGACTTCTTGAGGCAGAAAGAGAGACAGAGACCACCATGGAACAAATATTCCATAAAATTATTCAAGAAAACTTCCCACATCTCATCAGTGATGTGAAAATTCAAACACAAGAGATTCAGACAACCCCTGCAAGATAACAAATGAGAAGACCAACTCCCAGACACATAATAATTCACCTAAACAAAACAGGTATAAAAGAAAAAATCCTAAAGCAGCAAGAGAAGAGGTCAGACTACCTACTATGTAAGACCAATTAGAATAGCCACAGATTTATCTATAGAAACACTTCAGCCTAGGAGAGCTTAGAGTCCCATCTTTAAAGTTCTCAAAATTAAACAATTTCAACAAAGAATAACATACCTAGCTAATCTAAGCATCATCAGTGAGGGAGAATTAAAAGTATTTCCCAGATATCCAATCCCTAAGGACTTACCCTGCCTCCAGACCACTCCTACAAGAAACACTTAAGAAAGTATTAAACACAGAAGAAAAGGAAAAGAATGACATTCTTCACAGGAATATAGGAAAAAGATTGAAAACACACATGAATCAACCCCAAAACCAAAAAAAAGGCAACAAACAAATAGGAACAACAACTCTATAAGAAACTCATGATAGGGATCAACTCTCATATTTCAATAATTAGCCTGAATGTGAATGAACTAAATGCACCACTGAAAAGACATAGAATGGTAAAATGGATAAAATATCACCAGGCAACAATATATTTCCTCCAAGAGACTCGTCTAACTAGAAAGGACACTCACAGACTCAAAGGAAGAGGATGGGAAGAAAAATTCAGGCAAAAGGAACACAAAAGAAAGGAGGAGTTATGATCTTAATCTCAGACAAGATACTCTTTAAGTTATCAAAATTTTTAAAAAGATACAGAAGGCCACTACATAATGATAAAAGGTTCAATCCATCAACAAGAAATATCCATCCTAAACACATATACATCCAACATGGAAGCGTCAACTTTCATAAAGAGACTTCTAGGTAAATTCAAAAAAGATATTGACTCTAACACTATCATAGCTGGGGACTTTTAATACCCCACTCACAACCCTAGACAGATCATCAGGACAAAAAATCAGCAAGGAGATCCAGAACCTCAATCTGACTCTTGGCCAAATGGACTTAGTTGATACCTACAGAACACTACACCCAACAACCACAGAATAAACATTCTACTCATCACCACATGGAATGTACTCTAAGATCAACCACATCCGTGGCCATAAATCAAGCATAAACAAATTTCAAAAACTGAAATTTTGCCACGCACCTTCTCAGATCATAGTGGAATAAAAATAAATATCAGCACCAACAAGGTTCTACCAAAACCCACAAAAATACGGACACTAAACAGCATGATGCTAAGCAACTCCTGGGTAAACATGAAAATCACAATAGAGATTAAAAGATACCTGGAAACAAATAAAATTGAAGAAACATTTTATGAAAATCTCTGGGATACCATGAAAAAGTAGTAAGAGGAAAATTCATATCTCTGCAAATGCACATGAAGAAAATGGAAGGATCACAAATTAACAGCCTAACAAGTCACCTAGGGAAGCTGGAAACCCAAGACCATCAAAATCCTAACTTCAGCAGAAGAATCCAAATCACCAAAATAAAAGCCCAAATTTTGGACATACAAGCAGAAAGATAATACAAAAAGAAATCAATGAAACAAAAAACTGGTTATTTGAAAGATGAACAACATTGATAGTCCCCTAGCTAGTCTGACCAAGAAAAAGAGAAAAAGCCCAAATAAACACAATCAGAAACACAAAAGATGAAGTCACAACTGACCCTGAAGAAATACAAAAGATCATCAGAGACTACTGTGTACACTTATATGGAAACAAACTTGAAAACCTAAAGGAAATGGAGGACTTTCTGACATCATACTACCTCCCTAGGTTGAAACAAGAAGAAATCGAGACCCTAAATAGACCAATAACAATAAAGGAAATTATTTCCATATGACCCCACAATCCCCCTACTGAGAATATACCTGGAAGAACTCAGATCACTCTATGAAAAAGATACCTGCACACGTATGTTTATCACAGCATTGTTCACAATAGCAAGATCATGGAACCAACCACACTGCCCATCAAAAGAGGACTGGATAAAAAATGTAGTACGTATACACTATGGAATATTACGTAGCCATAAAGAAGAACAAAATCATGAATTTCACAGCAACCTGGATGGAATTAGAGTTTATAATACTGAGTGATCTTTCACAGAAACAAAGATCTGAGTATTACATGTTCTCACTCATAAGTGGACCTTGAACAACTGCCGTAATACTATAAAAAAAGGATTGACAGTGGTCGGAAACTATGGGAGGAAGGCAGGGAGTTGGGATTAACAGTAGTTGATATCTGCCTGGGAAAGAGTTGGGATCACACCTCATCAACAAGGGTATCTTCACAATGAATATTTGTATACCTAACCCTTAACTGTACCCCACAATTTTAAAATAAAGTTTTAAAAAAGAAAGAAATTGAATAGTATAAGGAGAAAGAAAGGGCAAGGAAAGACTGGTAATGGATAAAAGTTACAGCTAGATGAAGAAAAAAGCAATAGTGTTTCATAGCACATTAGATCAGTATCGCTAACAATAATTTAGTGTTTTTTTAAACCAGAGTAAATGATTTTGAATGTAAACACCACACACAAAAATAAAATTATATCTATCTCTTTGTTAAAAAATATAAAAGAAAACAAACAGCAACAATAAAAAAACTGTGTGCTACTATCATTTCAACAGTATTTGAAAATAGTTTAAGTAGCCTACAGTTGTTTAATAACTTATTGTGCAAACGTGTAAAATAATTCTTATAAAGAATTCATGGCAAGAGGAAATGATCAGAGTGTAGTACTGAGTGAATACAAAAAGGAGAAAAAAGTTGTGTTTTGAGGGGAAACCCTAAAGAAGTCATTTATATGGAAAATCAAAGAGCAAAGAATAGGTTAGGCTAAAAAAAATCTATCAAGAGTTTCACTCTAGAAATCATAGTAAGATTGTTTATTAACTATTAGAAAATCCTTTTTTATCTCAAATGAAACATATAAACAAAAATCAAACTAATCTGGCCTTCACTGAGCAGAAATAGATCTCTTTTAGGCGTGGTGAAGAACTGAAGAATAAAAAGCAATGCCAGATAATCACTGACTCTGACCACTTGTCAGAAGAAAGGACTACATAAATTACTCAGTGCGAAAAGTGTTATAAATCTGGACACTTTTATAGAACTAGAAGTGAGGTCAGACTTAATTCACTTAATTGAGCACTTTCATCTTACACATGAAAACTCCTAAGGTTGAGAAATGTAATGACTCCTCATTAAGCTGGGGAACTGTTAACTCACATGGACACAGACTAGCTCTGATGCCCTGGTCGAGCTACCTCTTCTCACACAACTGCCCTGACGCTATATGGCTTGTTGTTGGCTCAACTACATTTATCTTGATGTGTTACCAAAAGAATTTCAGGGCGGTAATAAATATCCCTGAGTAAGATAAAAGAGTTGGCCAAAGTAATTTATAGATCAATTTTGAAATAAACATAAGGAGGTCACTCATGATATTATGTATGATTCGTTTTAATTTATAAGTGCTTTATCTTGTAATTATTTATTACATAGGCTATAACTTATATTTTCATTTTGCATATGAACTTTAAAATTAAACACATCAAAAATATTTTAAATTGAAAATTATTTGTAATTAAAGTTTATAGTATGAAAAAGCATTTTATCCATATATATCAATGACACCTTCAAATCACTATTGTATATGTTAATTAACAGAAATTTTTAAAAATTCTGATTTCTAAATTAAATTAAATTATTTGAGCTCAAAACATGGTTCAGTTACTAGTTATTGGTACAGAGTTTAATTACTCAAACTCCCTGGAACTTTCTCTGCTTTCTCCCCTGTGAAATGAGGAGATGAAATGAGAACAACACCAATTCTTCTAAAATTTCTTTATTATAAGCCAACAATCTAGAAAACTGTTGCAGATAAATTGTGAGTTTAATACCTCATATTATATGCATAACTTAAAATGTTTTCATTAACTAAAATTTTCATTTTAAAAGTCACAGTTTATGGATAAAATTGGCAATTTGAAAAGATAGAATGCTTTCTGTAATTGCAAATTTACTGATTTCTAGGACAGAATATTTCTGACACTGACTCAGTACAGCATTCTGTTTTGAAACAACATTTTTGTATCCCATTGAGAAGATAGGAGTTATTGTTATGAAATATTCTAACAAAGATCAGAGCAAAGCCCAACTTTCCTCAATGGGCACATGTTATTTTTATAAATTATCAAGTAGAAAGATTTTTTTTTGTTATAAATTTGAATATTGCCCAGTAGTAGGTTTTTGCAAAATACTAAAAAGTCACATATTGAATAATTTTGTCAGTGATAATCATGCATTGCCTTTAAATGATCATACATGAGAATCTATAATGAACAAATGTTATGCTTAAGATTTTCAGAAAAATCACGCAAAGAGAGAGAAAAAAATTAGAAGACCATAGGAGTTTAGTAATTATATTTCTCTAAAGCATACAAAGAGAATGAAAAATTTTGAAAAGGAAAATTGGAAAGGGAGGGAGATTTTTATTTTTACTAATTGAAGAAGACAACTATACTTAGGATAAGAATGTCCAAAATGATCATATTGGATCAGCTGAAATGTGACATTAATATCTTAGGAAATATTTGTAGTTCATAAAAAACTTAAGATCACTGTATTATTCCTGATTAAAATAAATTGATTACTCATCAAACTAACTCAATTTAATTAAATTATCATTTGAATGCACACACAGGATAATTGTTTTTTCAGAAGTAGGTTCTAGGTTTCATTTGATAAGGTTAGAAAAATATAAATGCTTATATAATATGGAAATCTGTTTTTATTACCTAGACTTTAAGAGTTGTTGAGTAGGAGGCAAATAATCTGTTTATTTTTAAATAGCTTGGCGTTGCCATGTTTCTACTAATATTTTAATATTGGTGAAAATTTAAATTTATAACTATATTTTTCATTTTAATTAGTTTAATGTTTTGGACCAACTGGAATGAACAATATCCGAGTATCATGAGATCTACTCTGACTGGGAAAAATGCTCAAGTAGTGGTCAGTACAGACATACTAACTCCAAATGGACTCACCATTGACCACCGTGCAGAGAAGCTGTATTTCTCAGATGGCAGTCTAGGAAAAATTGAAAGATGTGAATACGATGGCTCCCAGAGACATGTAAGTAATCCAAGAACTTCCTAACTATAAGTTTATAAATGAAATATTTGAAAAAAATATATGCATTATACTTTTTAAAAATATGCATATCAAGGAATCACAAAATAGCTAATTGTTTGAACCAAGTCAACTGAATAACTAATCTATTCGGTACAAAAGAAAATTGGATAATATTTTGAAAAGTTTCTTCAAGTGCATTTGCTACCATAGAGACAGCTCAACCCCTAAAAACTTTTTCTGGAGCAACAATAACTAATGTTCTCCTAGTTATTAATTAAACTAGAATTGTTAGAGTGATTTGCATATACTTCATTGTTATTTATAGTATTTCAAAATGTGGAATGAAATTCGTTAGCTGCCATAGGATAAAAGAAAATTAGAAAAGAGTGAAATGATTCTTTGTATTTGGGTCCTCAAAGCAACCTAGGAGGTTCTGAAGAGAGGAGAATGGAATTCTTTTCACAGTGAGGCTCATTCTAATCACTAGACTGTCTCTTTTCTTTGAGTTCCAAATGAAATGTTAGTGGAAAAGTTGTTATGCTGCCCCTGGAGAACACAAGAGGTATTTATAGCCTGAAAAATGATAATATTCTAGGACCCTCCCTTTTTCTTATTGTTCTTGGTGACTGGGAGAGAGTACAATCAAGGTGATGGTTACAACGTTGGAAAATTCCTCACCCCTGGCCCCCATCCCAGTACAGGCATGAAGGACAAAATGATTCTCAGGCTTCTCACTCTTCCACTGCATTTAGGAAGGTTTGGAATGTGAGGCAATTTTTTTTTTCTTGAAGGGCCAAATAGTAAATATTTGAAGCTTCCTGGACCATATGGTCTCTGTCACAACTACAGTGCCTTATGGTGCAAAAGCAGAAGCACAGAATATGTAAATGAATAGGCATGACAGTATTCCAATAAAACTTTATTTATGGAAACAGGCTACCAACCAGCAGGCCTTAGTTTGCTAACACTAAATCTGTACCATTAAGCACAGTGTTTAATTCAACTGAAGATATACATGTGTGTGTGTGCATGTGAATTTCTTGAGTAAGGAAGCACTGCATTGATTTATATGCTGATACAGCCTACCGAGATTCACTGTGGAGTGGCTATTTTGAGTAGCACTGATGTAGGACTGTTGAGTACTTAAGATGTATTGAAATAATGGAATCAGATCTGATGAGTTTCAGTTTGTGCTAAAGGTAATAACCTCGATCAGAGAATCATATGCGTACATTTTTCATCTGTCTCTTCCAGTTAAGGGCCATATAACCTTAGGCAAATTATTTAGTCTTCATTAATTTTAGTTTTCTGATGTGCAAATTCTCTACCTAACTTTTAGGCTTATTTATGTGTCTACACTGCAAAAGCATATGACTCATAATACAACACAGAAATTCTAAATGAACCTAGTGGGTAACACTTTTGAAAAGACAGTCAAGTAAATCACTGTCCCGGATGTGCTGTTATCTTCTATTATATCCTGACCCTCAAAAAAAAAGAAATGCTTTTCTAACGTCTCATTATAACCCCTTATTCTTCTCTATTTCTTTTTGTATTTATTTGTATTTCGTCCCCTCCACCCCTTCTGTTCTTATGTATGGTGATTTAGCTACTCTTGATGGCCCAATAATAAGATATCACTAATATAATTTAAAGGATTTGTTCTGACATTTTAAAACATATGCCTAACTCCGCTTCCAATTTACCATTTCCCATCCCAATCTAAACTAGGATAATTTCTGATTGGGCCCCCAAATTGAAAACATTCAAAGTTTATTACATTTGTACATGCATCTAGATCTTTTTCATCTTTATCTTCATATGGGTTCTAATTAATTTAAGAGAAAGTTAATATTTTTGTTATTAAAATGAGCAATACATTTTAAAAACTCATGTTTTTGCAAAAGTTAATTTAGGGATTATTTATTGACTGTTTTCAAGTCTTTGCAAAGATTTTTTAAAAGATTTCTGAGTGTTATATCAACTTACTAATCACTATGCTAGCTAACAGTCACTGAGTACTAATTGTACTCTAGGTACCATGCTAAGCATTTTATATTTCATTTGTTATAGCCCTCTATGTGGAAGGCATTACTATGATGATATCTATTTTAAGCCGGGCTCCGTGGCTCAGCCTGTAATCCCAATGCTTTGGGAGGCTGAGGTGAGCGGATTGCCTGAGCCTGCAGGTTTGAGACCCGCCTGGGCAACTTGGCAAGACCTCATCTCTACAATAAAAAAATAAAAAAATCAGCTGGGCATGGTAGTGCGTGCCTGTAATTCCGGCTACTTGGAAGGCTGAGGCGGAAGGATCACCAGAGTCCAGCGGGTCGAGGCTGCAATGGCCGGGAGTGGCCACTGCACTCCAGTCTGGGCAACAGAGTGAGACTCCAACTCAAAAAAAATAAAAAAAATAAAAAAAAAACCGATTGAAGTAAATGCAGCAAAAGAGGTTTAGTAGTTGCACAGGAACATCTAGCTACATATGTGGCGGAAATAAGATTCTGCTCCTCGTGGTCTGACTTCAGAGCCACCATGCTACATTTGAAATAATTTTAATTTAGAAAAATGGACTCAACTAAGAGTACAAAACATGGCCATTTCTGCTTAACCTGCAACTAACAATAAATTTGTTCTCTTTTTCTTTCTCATGTCTTTAGTTTGTTACATATATATATACTTTGCATTGTCAATGTTTTAATTCATTACTATGAGACTAGGCCTAGGAAATTTTGAAGTTCTGCTGATTTACTTAATAAACAAAGTAGATTTTTTTCATTTACAAAGTAGAATGCTTAACTTGTCAGCACACATCATGTTATTTTGATGTACATTTTAATAACCTAAGTGCAACCAACAGAGAAGAAAACGAAGAGCATCCAGCTCTGAGTAACACATTACACTTTTTAAAAATTGTACTCTAATAAAGGCAGAGAGCTTCTGCATATTCTTCTCGAAAATGCTCTTTGCATATTCTTCTCTGTTATGTCAAGACAAGCCAATCATTTGAAGCTGCGGTCATCAAAACTCTTTCAAAAGACGAAGATCAGCATTTTTCCCTGACACCACTGCAAGGACAATTGTCTCAGTTTTGTGTCTAAAACTGTTTAATAGATATTCTGAAGGTTTAGACAGATATCACAGCATTGCTCCCATGGCCTCTGTTATGTAAGGATTTTCTCTTTGGTTTCTGTACTCCTTTCACCTACATATCTAGATGTATCCATTGTTTAGGTGTGTGTCAAATGGTGAAATTAGGAGAGAAAAAAACTAAATGTTTGCTTTCAGACTAGACATTTATTTTTAATTAATTTTAAATATTAATTAATATTTATTAATAATCAATACTTATTACTCTATCTATACTGCAGTATACTCACATGTACTGCATGTACTCTTTCTTTATTAAAGATAAGTTTACAAAATAAATACTAGAATAGAAGTTGAAGTTCATTTAATTCTTTAAAAATTAGACTTTTAATGGAATGTTGAATTTAAGCCTTACATTTGCTATTAACTAGATGGAAGAACACTACCATGTCTCATAAAGTTCAGATACTTCATAATTAGTTCATAATTATATATCATAAAATTGTTTATAATTAATTAAAACAAGTGACAATGAAAATTAACACAAATGTGATATTGTCAAATTTTGTTAAGATTAGTAGATGTCATTGTGAATTCAAAGAGGTAAAAAGAAAAGTTTCTAACTTCATATATAGTTGAGAAGATAAAAAGATAAAATACATGCTCATTCAAAGATGGCTCTCAATGCCAAGATCAGTCATTGGCATTTCGGTTATAGTTCTTATATTTTAGTCCTCAAACTTTCCTTTTTCTGAAAGACCACAAATTCATGCACAGGGTTTGGGGTTTTTTTTTTTGTTGTTGTTGTTTTGTTTTTTTAATAAATGGGACCTTTATGAACAATGCCCAACAATTAGTGTGCTAGTGCCTAAATGTGCCTTGGAACCCCACTGTAATTGTTACATAACCTTGAAAAGAGAAGACTACACTCGCTTGCCAATAGTCACAGAAACCGGATGACTTTCACTTGCTACATGAAAGGAAAGCATCATCAATTGTCAAAGTCCTATAACAAAAGACTACTTCTAACTTGTTGCCCTTGGGCAACCATACTAATGTAATTGATATGTGTCTGTTCAATTCATGTTTTATTTTAAAAGTAGATCTGTAAATCAACAGACAATTTAGGTTTTATATTTTGGAGCTCCCTGTAGAAGGCACTGCACAAATGCATGACAGGGTAAAACTGTAGGGTTAGAAAAAATTATATTTAGGAAAAGAAAGTATAATTTTAAAGATTTTAAGAATCTATAAAAGACTTAAAATTCTGACCCTGAAACATAAGAAAAATGCAAAACACTGTTTACCATATAATGTCAAAAAATGCTGAAGTAGTGCAATACAAAGGAGTGGCCAGAGGGATAATTTCAGAAAGAAACATTTATTTGCATAATTGTGTATTTTCTAACTGTGGATGAATCAGGTGATAGTAGAAGGCAATAGTGGGAGATTCAAAATCCCAAGGGAAGTGAATAGATTAGAAAGAAGTTAGACATTACAATCTGGAATATGTGAGAGGGTGTTTCTTTAATGAAAAAAAGCAACCTATTTTTAAGTTCATTTTAAAGTGTGGAGAGGTTTTTGTAAATTTGGGTCTTGTGTACCCACAAACTCAGTATGATGCCATGATTCTCCCAAGGTGTGTTGGAAGAGCGCATCTTCTTTTGAATAGCCATACAAATTAAACCATAGACAAATACACTTTCATAACTATGTCATAAAGTCTGATAGGCTTAGTCATTGTATTCCATCTTAAAGTCTTTGATATGCTCATGAGCATTAATGAATCATCAGAATAGAACACAGTATGTAGCTTTATTTGATCAGAAAGTCTCTTTTTTAACATGGTGTGTTGTGGGCTTAAACATTTGTAGAGATTTGAAAAATGCTGACACACTATATACAAATCACTTGATTTATCATAGTAATATTATACAAACCACTGCTAAACAGTAGATCAGGGAAACAGATGTTTTCAGACAGCAAAAAATACACCAGAACAAAAAATATATTTTTAAAAATACTTTTTCTTTTTCTGGACAAAATTATGGACTTCACAGCAACTTGGATGGATTTAGAGTCTATCATACTCAGTGATCAATCACAGACACAAATAACTGAATATCACATGTTCTTACTCATAGATGGATCCTGAACATTAATCACAATACTACAAAAGAGGGATAGGTAGTAGAGGAACACTGCCAGGCGGTGGGGTGCACATAACATCAATAAGGGTACCTGATCTTAAACCAGGGGAAGTGAGGATCAGTGGGAGACCCAAACTTTACCTGTACATAGACCGCTTGTGTTACTATCCTGACTTGTACTCCACATCTTCAAAATAAAATAAAGAAAAAATATTTTTTTCTATTTTACTTATCTGAGGTTTAACAAGCATATTCGCATGTTTAATTTCTTTTATCAAATTTAGAGTTAGGTTTTATTATTCTATTTTACCTTAGAGTATGGTCACAATAAAATACATGTTTATAAAGTTTAAATCAGACTTGTATTGATAAAAATGCAATATTTGGATTTTTCTGATTTTAATACCACATTAAATTGTATGGGGGTCCTACCTAAATATTTATTAAGAAACGCACTCTTTATTTAGTGATATAACACAGAATGCTATTGGAAAATTTGGTTATTATGGCAAAAAAAAAAGAAAACAGACAATAATTTCATCATTTCATTTTTATTTCTGTTCTGTATCTGTCATTTCTGCTGTTCTGAAACAATAACTGATGTTGACAGGGGCTAAGACGACGTGATTATAGCCTTTCTCTCTGCAGTTACCTTGTAAGTGTTAATCATTTCTTGGAAAGTATCTGCTACCTGAGTGACATAGACCCTTCCAAAAGAAATATTTATGTTCCTAGAGATTGCACTTGCTCATGTTTCTTGCCTCTGGCATTCTTTCAGAAACTTTGTTCAAAGTTGTTTTCAGATTATATTCCCCATCAGAAATCTTAAGTCAAAAGATTTATTTATAGAAGAAGAAGAATGCAGGAAATCTGACACCTAAATAAACACACTCTGATGACATGAACTCTTTTGGATAAGAATAGGAGAGATAATAACAACAAAGATAATAATAATAACATTAATTATATAAAAAAATAAAAAGAATATGAGATATTCTATTTTTTATGGCAACAGATATTTCCTTTCTACTTTAAAAATCAGTTATTTTATTGTGTAAATAAATTAAAAAATCAATGTATCATCTCTATGAGCTTATCTATCTTCTTTCTTTCCAATTTATATATTTTGATGTCATCAGCTTTTTGATAACATAGTTTTAGTGATGCTATGAAATTTCAGAATCCTGAAATCTGAAACCTTCAGAATAAGTTTTGATGCTGAGAAAACTGAATTTTCTGAGAACATACATTAGAATTGATTCACCAAATCAAAACCAGTATCTATCACCAAATAAAAGATGGCAGAGTAGTTTCAATTTTAAAATATTCAAAATAGTTAGATTTAAAACATTTAATTTTTTATTTGAAAATCAAAGCATGAGCAGTCACTAAAAGTTCAGCAAAGTGAAAACCTTTCCACTATTAACCGGAACAATCTAGTATTATTTCACAGATTATGAAAATGAGGCTCAAAAAGGGTACATTAATTTCTGGTGTTTCTGTGTCTAATGATTAATGTCAATTATGGTTCCCAACTTTCTATTGGAGCCAATATTCTTTGTTTTCAATTTTTAAAATGTTGGATAATATTTCCATGTTATTCTAAAGAAATTTTTGTTGTATTTAGCTTTATAGATAACTTTTTCAAATTCAATTTAATAAAGGATACATCTTAAAAAAGTAGTTTACAATAAATGGTACATATTTCAATATGTAAATGCTCTAAAATAAAGAAGGAAATATGAGAGAGTGGTCAGATATTTTTGCATGTATAGCATCATCAGGAACGTTATAGCTATGAAGGCAGATTTAAATAAGGTGTGTTGCATTGGATACTCAAATACTGAGTGTAGTGCTGCCTCAGGTAATTATTTCCAAAACTGATGAGTTCATAAAAATATTCTATGTAAAATAAAATAAAGTCATCTCTCAATTTACATAGGAGTTATATTCCTTGAAAAATAACGTGTATATTAAATCTCCCTAAATTATACGTTAAGATAATTATAAATATGTAATCACCTTCATGAAGATCATGTAGATCATTTGAAACTTGGGCAGAATCTCAAACAATTCATTGTATGTACTGTGTATTGCAGAGCATCCAGATTCTTGGTCCCTGACCACTAGATTACCTAGCCATTACTGCCATCCCAACTCAACCCAATCACACAAAAACACCACCACCGTTTTCCAAAACCCATAGAAAGGATGGAACTATCTCCATTGAGAACTACTATTTGGGTAATTGTCTTAAAGGGAGATTTGAAGAAAGGGCTTCTGACATCAAGAGATCTTTTTTTTTTTTTTTTGAGTTGGAGTCTCACTCTGTCACCCAGACTGGAGTGCAGTGGCTGCTCCGGCCACCACAGCCTCGACCTACTGGGATCCGGCGATCCTTCCGCCTCAGCCTTTCGAGTAGCTGGAACTACAGGCACACGCTACCACGCCCGGTTAATTTTTTTTAATTTGTTGTAGAGGTGAGGTCTCGCTAATTTGCCCAGGTGGGTCTCAAACCCGCGGGCTCAGTCAATCCACTCACCTTGGCCTCCCAAAACGTGGGATTACGGGTTGAGCCACTGAGCCCGGCCTAGAGATCTTTTTTAATCTACGTGTTTGAATGCCTCAAACACATGGGTTGCTGGGTCTATACAGCTGGATGAGCCATAGACAAAATAGAGTACCTGTTTATTAACATAAGACCTCTCAGAACTTTAATTTTAACAGATGAGGCAACAAAAAAAGTAACTGATTTCAGTACCTTTTACATAGCAGATGTTGTAATCAGACATATTGCAAAAAGCATAGAAAACAAAAAGAAATGCTTTATGAGCATTGTTTCATAAAATGCTTTTAAAGATACAAAGGTAGACCTCTCCCCAAAAAGATAAAAATTGAATTATTTTTTGGAGGGTAGGCCACTTGTAGTACAGGCTTCCTCTTGTAGGTAAGTGTACTGGGAACCCATTGGCATCAGTGTACCAGCTAGCATTGTCGTAAGAGGCCATCCCACCTTTTCTATTCACCTGATCTCATCCTAATGATTTTTTTTTTTTTGCTTCACTGGAGGAAAAAAGTCCTTTAAAGGGAAATGTTTTGATGAAATGGAAGAGGTGAAACAAAAACAGCAGAAGCACTAAAAGGCATCAAAATTGAAGAGTTCAAAAACTATTTTGAGATAGGTATATTGCATCAAACAGAGAGTACTTTGAAGATGACAGAAGTGTAAACATGTAAGAATAAATACACAATTTTTAATCAATAAATTCCATTTTGGGGGGGATCTCTTCTTGTGTAAGCTAATTATGTTCTGTAAGTCTGTAAAATAAGATGTTGTTGTATTGCCAATGGATTTAAATTGAAATAAGACTTATTAAATTACACATGCTAGGACACAATCTATTAGAGCTCAAAGACATTGAAACACTGGTCCTACACCTAAGAGAAATAAAGATTGTGGAAATAAAAAGATTGGGATTGTGTAGTCTAAATTTTATTATCTATAAATATAATGTATAGATGTGATCACAAAGTACAGTAAAGTTTATATGAGTGTATGGCATGGCCAAATACATGTGTCTTATGGAATAAGAGAGGAATGAATAGAAACCTGAAATTGGTATAAGATGACATTGTTTCAGTTCCTGACTATGATTCTAAAGAGTAGTGTGATCTTGAAAATGAATTCAATCTTTTGAATCTTAGATTTGACATTTGGGGCTAGACTTAGAATTATCTTCAAAGTTTAATTTTTATGATTTTTGCAATTGGTTATGTGGAACTTAACTAGATCAGCCACTGGATACATGTTGTTTTAATCTTTAGTATGCCTCAAAAGATGATGCCCCATCTTGCTTTTTTAGTCATGGAGACAGACTTAAGTAGTAAATAGAAGCCGTTACTTTTCAGGAAATGGTATGATGTGGTAGAAATTAATAAACTTAAATTGCAGATGTAGACATGGATTTGACACTTGGTTATAGGACCTATTGTTTACTAAACTGGAGACATTTCTAAATCTTTCTATGACTTAGTTTCTGCTGTACAATATGACTAACAGTTTGGGCCTCGTAGGATGTGTTTTGAGGCGTTAAAGCATCTATCATATAACTTGGTACCTGATAAGAGGTAAAAACAAATGCTAATTCTAATTAATCTTCCCTTGAATTATTAAATTAAATATTAACCAAATTAAATTTGTTATAACTATATTCACTACACACACATTTGTATAATCATTATATCAATAGAATTAGTTATAAATTGTTTTATTGCCTGTTCTACGGGATTGCTAGCATCTGAAGAGATAATTTTTTTTTATCTTTGTATACAATGCAAAGTTTGGTGCATTGCTGTATTCAGTAAATATTTAACGAACCAATGAGTAAATGAATGAATAAACTAAAAGAGAAATTATTAAACAGGTTCCCTGAATAAAATTTTTAAAAGCTTAAAAAAAAACCAAAATTAAAGCTTAGCTATTTTTAAGGCCTCAGCTATCCAGGGTAATTTTCTGAGGTCTGTGCAACTGATATTCCTATTTGATAAGATCAGAATGATATTGCGGTAGGGTTAATGGTGTTTATTTCTAACACAATTCGTTTGATTTAAATCCACATACATTTCAGTGATGGTTCAGCTTGGTTAGCGGTGCAAATTAAAGTGTTACTGAAGCTGGACTCTCTCAAAAGAGATGTGTTCCTGGGGAAGAATAATGGTCAGTATCCAGGGCAACTAGTGTATTCATCCAGAAAATAACCGGTGTCCCTTCAGCATGAGATACTGATACTGATGGATTGATTTAATATTTCTTGGAAGCTTTCAATTTGTTAGGCATTAGACAGAATTTTCAAAAGACCAGCAGCCACCTGTCCTACCTGCCTCATTGTAGAAATTCATCTACAAAGATTAAAGAATAGATAGCTAAGGAAAGCTCTTCTGCGTGCATATATATATTATGCTTTTAGACATATATTCCTTTCCAATTTACTTTGCTTGCAAACTCAACAGAGATATAGGCATACAAATAAGTTTTAAAACATTTTATTTGGTAACATAATTCAGCAGATAAAATAAAAAGTAAGAAATTGAAAAGTTTCATATTTGAATTAAAAAAATCTGAATTAACTTACATGAATTTTTCTTTTCTCTGAATTTCTGATTTTTTGTATTGTTCTTGAGTTGGTTGTAATGCATTTCTTGTATGTTTTACATACAAGAAAACTGACATGAATTTATTGAGCTTGTCTGTGTTTGACGCTGAGAATATTTAGAATTTCAGCAAAAGGATTAAAATTAATTAACTAATTAACATTTCACTGTTTGAAAAAATTATTTAAACTAGCTTACAATAAAAACTCATGTACAATATGACCACAACTAAATAACAAAAGCATGCATCTATTCTGAACTTCCCAGCAACCAAGAAATTAAGGAAAACCTTTTAAGTTATACAATACTTGGATTTGATAGAGGGAACACGCATTGTAATAAGATCTTTTATTTGTATAAGGAGTTTTGAGAATATTAAAAAACTAGTGAAAATTAAGAAGCTAAGTTATTTCTACTAGTACACTAATAAGTCATCAAACATAGATTGACTATCAACATATAAACACATTCATAATTTTTCCATTAGATTGTTAAATTACTGAAAGGACAGACTGGCATTTAAAACTAAATAAATTAAGTAAGATACATGAGCTGCATTATTGCATAATTATGAAAGTTCAAGAAATAAAGGAAAATAGAGACAAAATATAAATAATGTAACTAAAGTTATCTCTTAGAGCAAAGTAAAACTACATAGCTATACACCCATTAAAGGGAAAACTGTTAAAAACAAGCAGTACTGCAGACTCTTAAACTAATATTCCTACCAAGATTCAAACAGAATCCTATGACCACTAATGTAGCAACTGCAAATTTGTATAATCAATAGTTTATCCTGTAAAAATGATGATTTCAGTCATTGAGGGCTAAAGTTTCCACATGTTTATCTTCAGGACAGGGAGATTAGGCTAAAAGAAAATGGGGGAAAGGTCAAATCATCTTAACCTAGAATAGACTAATTAACTGGCCAACCCATTTGCCTCTGAGGCTGCTGAGTGATAGGGGCATTAAAGGGTTTGTTAGTTGAATGAAAAAAATAAATGTTCAATATCTTATTCATTTGTGCTACTATAACAAAATACTGGGAGAATGAGTAATTTATAAAGGTAGAAGTGCATTCCTCACATTTTCTAGAGGTGAACAAGTCCAAGTCAAGGTACCAGCAATCCTGGTGTCCAGTGACAGTCCCACCCCTCATGGTACTTTGCTGCTGTGTCCCCACATAACAGAAGGCACGAGTACTGTCTCCTCTCATGGCAGAACAGTGAGAGAGATTGAACCCACTCACCTAAACCCTTTTATAAGAACTCTATTCCCTTTGTGAGAATTTCGCTTTCATGATTTTATAACCTTCTAAAAGCCCCATCTCTTAATAGTATCACATTGGCAATTAAATTCCAACATAAAATGTGGAAGACATTCAGGCCATACCACCCAGTATAACATTGCTTTGGGCACAAAAAAGAAAGCATACTTAATTTGTCAATGATATATCAGAAAAGGTTAGGACGGTTTCATAACATGGAATGTACACTAGCATCCCCTAGGGAAATGTAACAGTGTATATATACACTATTTATTGTTTATTTATTTTGAGTTGGAGTCTCACTCCGTCGCCCAGTCTGGAGTGCAGTGGCCACTCCTGGCCACCGCAGCCTCGCCCTGCTGGGCTC
>NW_007245769.1:343356-358747 GCF_000164805.1 Carlito syrichta | reverse complement strand
CGCCTGGCTAATTTTTTGATTTATTGTAGAGATGAGGTCTCACCAAGTTGCCCAGGCAGGGCTCGAACCCACGGGGTCAGGCAATCTGTTCACCTTGGCCTCCCAAAGCTCTGGGATTACAGGCTGAGCCACCGAGCCCGGCCTATACACTATTTAATGTAATAGTGATGAGCTCACTCAAGAACAACAAAATCAGAATTTCTGGTTCTTATTTTTCAAAGCTACTCATTGGTGTTTACGCATAGTCAAAATCGTGATCTATCATTATAGGCTACTATACACATACAGGATAATTTACTCAAGGTTTAATCAAGTATGTAGTAAATGAAAATATAATTTTTTAAATTACAGTTTGAGAAGACCTAAACCAGGTTTAGTAAAATAGAAATATGCGCACCACCACCATATTATTTTATCTGCTTCATAATTTCTTGGAGATTTCAATGAGAATATTTATAATTTGGCCTTCCATGCTTAGTGCCTTTCCCCCAAGATCTGGGACCCATATTACTAATATTATGGGGCACACAAAACCAGCATCAAATTAAAGTTAGTGATGTAGTATGAAAACTCATTCTATTCTTAATATTCTTTCACTCCTCTGACTAAAAAAGCAAGTTCAAGTTTATTGCTAATATATTTAATATTCTCGTGACACTTAATGAGAGAGAGAGGAGAGGGAGAGAAAAGAGAACAGGAGGCAGAAATAGAGTGAGGGAGAAAATGATAACCCAGACCAACATTGGGTGGGAAATACTATTTAATTATAATTTGTTAGCATTGTTTCAGTTTTATTGTTGATATTTTTAGAATTGCATTATATTTCTTCTAACTGATGTTGAATTTCCATTTATGGTAATGAGTCAATTTAAAGAACAATTCAAAGTAAATGATAGTAGAAATTGTATTTAGAGAAGGATTAAAAAATGAAGACATTTATCTCAGTTCAGACTCATAAAAACAAAAAGCCTGAGGCAAGTGCTTATGTTGTGCTTCTCTAGTAGGTTTGAAATCCCAGGACATAGTAGTGAGTGAAAGAATGTTCTGAGAAGGAGATCATGCATGAAGAGGTATACTACGGAGCTGAGAACATCTTGGTATCAAGTGCAATGGGTTTCTTTGTCTCCTGAGACCATCTTCAGGGAAGGATATTAAAGATTACATCCTAGTGTGATTCATGGAGGAGTAATGCTGAGGAAAGAGGGCAGATATTTCTTTTAATCCTTTCCTCTTGGTCAAATATTTGATCTATGGGTCATTAATTTCTTGCCTGCTTCCAGGCTGCACATGCTGGGTGCCAAGCAGGCCCTACTAGAATCTTATGCTTTAAGGGGCAGGAGAGAATCTATTAGGAGGAAGTGGCTCCAGACACACTCCAGGCATGAAGCAAGGACACTGTCCCATGTAAAGCTGAGCGTCGCATCAACTGTAGCAAAAAAAAGGTGGCCATGAGTTTTAGAGCCAGTGGTGGCTGAAAGGATCTGATGTGTCATGTAAGGCATGTCTAATAGAACAGAATTCATGTGTCTAAAGATTGAAAAATGTTTGCCTAACAAGAACTGCTTGTTCAGGGTCAGGACAGTACCAAACTGGTGTTTTTCTGTTCCTCCAAACATCTAGACATTTAACAATACTCTTATGTACTTGAGCTGCCTCATAAAAGGTTTGTAATAATAGCTACCATTGAATGAGTTCTAACTGATTTAGTCTTCATTTGATATAATTATTACTAAAGTAGTCATTTTTATTATTACACTAAAACTTAACTAACTTGAAGTTACCAAGTTGGTGAGTGATAGAGTCAGCAAACAAATTATATTTATAGGATATAAAGGCCCATGTTCTTTAATATCATCTTAAAAATAAATCTGTGATCTTTCCAAAAATAAATGAACCTGCATATTTGGTACATTTTCCCCAAATACTTTTGTCATCGCTGTTTGGGAAAACATCAGCATTTTTTTTATGTGGTTTAAACGTGTTGATCTTATTTTTAAACCTGAAGATATAGACCTAAGTTTGGGGAAACGTGTTACTTAACAGATCAGGGCTTCTCACACTTTACTGTGCATATGAATCAACAGGGGAATCTTGTTAAAATGCAGATTCTTATTCAGTAGGTTTGTTTTAGAGACAAATGATGTATTCCTAAAGGTTTGCATACCTTTAATACCAAGGGTGTAAATGTTATTAACTACAAAAAGTTTTTCTGAATTATAGATAGCTACAATATATAATATGAGTGGCGAGGCAGTCTTCAAACATTATGTGGCAAACAGTTATTTGAAATATGTTAAAACATTTAAAATCCTAGCGCCAAAAGAAAATAGTGGTGTGGGGAAGTTTAGGGGATAGTCCTGGAGAACAAGGTTTGGCTATCAAAGTTCCTAAGTCATCAAACAGGTCTATGATGAATTAGATGTTGTCAATGAAGTCATTTTTGTGCTCCTCAATAAATGTTTAGTGATTAAAAGAAAGACGTAACTATCAGTAACCAATAATTAATAAGTCACAGGAAAATAGTTGACTTTCAAAAATAAAACTTCTTGAACCTTGAAGAATACTGTTAATAAGTGTTTTACTCAAGAATGACCTTATGAACCACCTAGCACCCACAATCTGTTAAAATATTAAAGTACAAAAATTGCCAGTGAAAAAATGCAAAGTACATATAATTCTTTCATATCATTGTGGTCCAAGTATATTATTATTATTTTGGTGAAATGTGAAGAAGTAAAAATAAAATGCTTAAATCCACAAACTGGTGATCATGATACATATTTAAGGCACCATAATATTTAAGGATTTTTTTTGCTTTTTAATTTATTTGAACAGAGGTAGTAAGGCAAAGGTGAAAACATTTAATAATGTTACCTTGATTGAAACATCTAAAGCCATTTGACAATTATGCAAAAGAAGCTTTCAATTCTGACTTCAGGTCCTCCCATTCTGTCTTCTTATATCAACCTTAAACAGAGAAAGTAAATAAAAGCAACGATGCAAGGCTCATGTCTGTAACTCAGACTGCTGGAGGCCTCACCCTGCTGATATACTGCTGTAATAAATTACACAACCAGTGCAGTTCTTTTGATTTATTGCTGCAATAGATCATAAGCGCGATGACTGACATAAACATGTGTCCCAGAGACAGCTGGGCTTCACAATATTTTATTTCTCTTTCCTCATTTTCAAGTGCTTAGTTTTGAAAGAAAGAAAACAAATTGACAAATGCAGGAGGATATTTCTGGAGCATCCCTCCCCATAGACTGTTGAAGTAATAGCTTTTAAATTGAGAAGTCCCAGAGCTCTTCTCTGTGTCTAGTCCCTCCCAAAGGACTGTTTAAAAAAGATAAAAAAACATTAACTCATATGAATTAGGTTTTGTGAATTCAGGCTGTAGTTTTTCATTTTTATTTTTTGACTGTATAAATACATAGTGACAGACTTCATCTGCATTTCCTCATTCTTTCTCTGAGCTATTATGAGCTATCATCGAAATTGGAATTACAGACATTTAAAATCAAAGTAATTACCTAATAAGCTGTTATACCCCTACTTTCAAAGGAGAAACATTTATTCTGTCATGAGTCCAATCGGGTTTTTAAACTTAGAATTTATGCTGAGGTGTAAATGATTCCTTTCTCTTTCATGGTTAAAATTGTGCTTCATCATGCCTCCTGAGAGCATTTCTGCAGTTGGAAATACAAGGCCTTATGATGATGTATGTGGTCATCTATTCTCTTTGTTCTTTTTGTCTAACTGGGAAGCTGTGTGGAATGCATTATATTATTTGATCACAAGAGTTTTTTTTTTTGTCCCTCACTAATATTTAATATTCCCAGACTTTGTATCTGTTTTGTTGAGAACTGTGAAGGGTCTAAGATGTTACTCAATTTGCTGAGTTTTCTACTCTCTATGTGTTAATATTGCAGAAACCCAAGACACTTGCTCAAGAATGAGATATTTTTTTAATTGATACTCAGACGCAGATCAGCATCCAGAGTAACAATGAGGGCATTGGTCTCCCACATTTAGACCGGAAGCAATGTGATGAGAGCTGATGGATGGGTGGGTGATGGGTGGGTGATGGGTTATTTCACATAGACGGAAATAGAGAATTATAGATTTTCTCCACTTACATATAGGTTAGAGAGAGCCATTCCCTCCCTTTCTTAAAAGGAGAGAAAAAAACAAAAATGAAAATTTTTACTCCTTTAAGAGTATATGGAAATGGTTCTGAGTTTTCACCCCAACCTTTTGAGTGTAAAAATGTCTCTCCAAAGGCCAGATGAAACCCTGGTGTCTTCAACTTTTAAGATGCAGAAATGTGTCCTAATCTGGGGAATAATCCCTTTGACATTTTAGATATTAGTCAAGTCTTCCTGGTATTTAGGGCTTAACTTGGGGTCTAGTCCAGCCATCATTTGGTCCTGATAGAAGATAAATTGTATTATCCTTTCAGATGAGAGAAATTAGCTAGAAGATGGCTACTGAACTAATTTAATAATTTGCTTATAAGTGAGAAGTACAACATTTCTGGGGAAAATGAAAGCACATGTTCTGCTTATATATATTTCTGTGTCTCTTGAGACTAATGCTTTTACAGGAGCACTGAGAAATCCAAGAAGTTTTATTTTCTCACACTGTCATATTATGCACTTTTCTTATTTATTTTAAAGAGTTTAGGATTTTTCTTCTCCTCCTTTGCTCTCTTTACCCTTTCTTCCTTTATTTGTCTCCTTGTCCTCACCAAACTTCCTTTATCTCCCTTTTCTTGCCTAAGTATAGGAGCAAACAAAACAGACAAAAATCCCTGCCCTTATGGGGGATTATATTATAATGGGTATACAGATATTCAATAAGATAATTAAGTAAATATATGGTAATTTGAGTAGTAATAAATGCTTAGAAAATAATCATCTTGAGTAAAAAAGATTGATATTCTTTTTTCTTTTTCTTTTTTTTTGAGTTGGAGTCCCACTCCGTTGCCAGGCACACTCACGGTCACCCCAGCATTGATCCGGTGGGCTCAGGCAATCCTTCTGCCTCAGCCTTCCAAGTAGTCAGAACTACAGGCACACTATCATCCCAGCTAATTTTTTTGATTTATTGTAGAGAATGAGGTCTTGCGAAGTTGCCCAGGCTGGGCTCAGGCAATCCTCTCACCTCAGCCTCCCAAAGTGCTGGGATTACAGGCTTGAGCCACTGCACCAGGCCAGGATTGACATTTTTTAGAGAGTGGTTGGGGAAGACTTCAAGAGAGGATGAGTAGAGTCAGTGTCTGAAGGAAGTGTGAGTTAGCTGGCCAAATGGTATTTGGTGGAAGTGCGCTCTAAGCAGAGTGTACAGATAATGCAAAGAGCTTGAGCAGGGTGAAAAAGGACAGCAGCAAGAGAGTTTGTTTTCTTATTCAATACTCATTTCCTTTGTCATTTCCACATAGTTCCTTGCATAGTAAGTTAATTGAAAATCATCAATATGTTAGTTTCATTAAAGGAGGTTAAATTCACCCTCTCCCATCTAAAGAGCTGGGTCTGTAGATGAGAATGAATGTGAAAAACATATAAAGATCTTAGCTTTCATTAGACTAGGCTTCTTTCAAAAAAAGAACAATCTGAATCACATAATTTGAATTTTCCAACTAGTATTTTTCTCTGTAACAATTTGATACCTAAACCTTGTCCTTTTTTTCTCATCAGAATTATTATGTTCGTTGGTAATTTTCAAAGACCAAATAAGAGGTTGCAAATACTCATTATGAACATTTATATGGCATGAGTTTTCATTTTTTATTGTAAGACATAAAATATCCATTCTTTTTCTAATGGTGATGAATTTTATATGATTAAACTATTTGGACATCATTTAGTTTGAGTAAGATTATAGAGGAAGTTTTTTTTTTTTTTTGAGTTGGAGTCTCACTCGGTCGCCCAGACTGGAGTGCAGTAGCCGCTCCCGGTCACCGCAGCCTCGCCTGCTGGGCTCTGACGATCCTTCTGCCTCAGCCTTTCAAGTAGCCGGAATTACAGGCATGCGCTACTACGCCCAGCTGATTTTTTTTTTTTGATTTATTGTAGAGAAGAGGTCTCGCTGCCCAGGTTGGTCTTGAACCCACGGGCTCAGGCAATCCACTCACCTCAGCCTCCCAAAGGCGTGGGATTACAGGCTGAGCCACCGACCCCGGCTGAGGAAGTTTTAAAAAACTTAAAATAATCAAATTATCTTCATTTTTTGTTAAGATTTTAAAAATTGATATAATTATGTTCAACTGTATCCTTATTTTTATGGCTACTATTTTCGAGTATAATTTGAAGACTAGGAAGTGATTTTGATCAAAATCTTAAAAATAAGGAATTAAATGAAGCAAGTAAACATGGACTTAGTAAATCCTAAAATCTGTAGTGGATAATGCTGAATAGTACAAATAAGAGTATGTCATTATAAAATGTTATATTACTATAAAAATGTTATATTACTAGGTTTATTCCCTTGAGAGACAGTACTGGAAATATAAACGAATTCATAAAGTTTAGACAGATGGCTCAATGTCAAAAATATCTGACTTCTTAGAGTGTCATACTATGCATGACCTGCAGCGTTGATTTCTCAATAGACCTCTGTATCTTCCAGTGACAAATTTTTATTGGTTATAGGGTGGGTGTGATGGTACATGAACTGACCTTGTGCAGTGATACTTTTATTTGTATGCAATATCTTGTGTTTATTCATCACTAATTGCACTAGATTATTTGTCAAAACAGAAAACACCTACATTAAAAAAGCAGCACATTTAATTAACATAATAAAATGCTCTAAATTTAAAAAACTTGGGAGAAATGCTTAGACTGGAAGAAGCAAACAAACATTAATAGAAGACAGTAAGAAAGAAGAAAGAGACTTCTGTGTTTATTTCTGGAAGTAAAAGAATAAGATTAGTAAATAATAGCAACCATCAGAGTGAAGGTCTGGCCAAACCAGACCTGAGCAAAAACCCCTGTCAGACCTTCCAGTTATAGACCACTTTTAGAGTAATGATATTATAAAGAAAAAAGTCACAAGCAAGCGAACAAAACAGTAGTTTGAGATAGCGTGATACAAGTGCTAGCTGACTCTGGGGATTTTGAAGCAGGAAGTGGGAAAGGTTTGTTCAGTGCGTAGTGGATGATCTTTGAAGCTGATCTTAGAATATAAATGGCGAAAGATATTGTTTTGAACATCTGGCCTCAAAAAATGATGGGATTCTGATGTCTTTTATCATTTGGTGGCATAGTTATGTTTGACAAAACCAAACTCATCCAAGCTGAGGAACCATGGTTTGGAAATAGAACACGCCCTTTTTCTGATTACAGTTTTACTTTGGCTTGCATAACTAATAATTATGTTAGCTGGCTCCTTTTTATCCCTCTTTCTCTGACTTATATCTTCTGAAGGAAGTGAAAGCTTTGCCAAAAGGAAACCGTAAAGAAAAGTTTGGGAGTCAACACATTGTCTGTAAAAATTACACAGAAATTGGGAAGAAAAGTATAGAGTTAAGAGTTATGCCCCACGCATCCAAGGGTAGAGCAAGTATCGCAAATGCTTGAGTGACCACAAACATGAGCTAGTGGCTTTTAAATCTTGGATTACAATATGATGGCAGTATTGCCCTGGGTCATCTTTAGCAGAAGTATGGAGACTTATCAGAAGTTTACATGTATTGTTGGCTTAGCACAGGGACTGCATTTCAAAAGATCAAGAGTACCAAGATCAAGCCTAGTTCATTCTTGTGATGCTTTCCCAAATGTCCCCTTCCTGCTTTGCTGAACCTGTTCTTTGATTCTTTTTGGCATTTTCCCTGGGCTAAAGTCCTATTCCTTTACTGCTTTCTTTCCTTTCTACTTGAGATTCACACGGAATATTGAAAGTAGCCAATTATTAAATATCTATTATTAATAGTAAAGTGTACTTGAATGCAGTTAAACCTATTGGAAAACATGCTTTTTATAAATAAAAAATACAACATAATATAAATGCACATTTATTAATTCACTTAAATTAATCATGTCTATATGTACTTCTCATGTCTTTGAAATGAGGAAAACATTATCAGGCCTTATTTCTGCCTACAAGGAGTTAGCATTTAGCTTGGAAAATATGGCTGTTAGAACTAGAGGACCTAAAAAAGATTACCCAGGTGAATTATTTTTTTAAGTTTCGGAGATTCATAATAATTTGTTCACAGTTGTGGAACTATCTCTTCCCTGCCCTTAACTCAACTCCCTCTACACACACACACACACACACACACACACACACACACACACACAAAACTCCTCAGATTCTATACCCTTACTTGGTACAGGACTCTTTTGAGTTCATCACAGGATTAGTAAAATTTGAGACCCGCCTGGGCAGGCAAGACCTCATCTCTACAATAAATAAAAAAATTAGCCGGGCGTGGTAGCACGCGCCTGTAGTTCCAGCTACTTGGAAGGCTGAGGCGGAAGCATCGCCTGAGCCCAGGAGGTCGAGGCTGCGGTGGCTGGGAGCGGCCACTGCACTCCAGTCCAGGCGACAGTGAGACTCCAACTCAAAAAAAAAAAAAAAAAAAAGTAAAATTCTGTAATAAAAGCATTCTGGGTCTTGTTCATCCTTAGCTAGGCATCAGGGTTAAGGTGAAAAACTGAAGGTTAAGTTAGAATGTGTAACAATATACTAATTTGCCAAAAGTATTTAGAGAAGCTTTTGGGTTTTTTTTTTTTTTTTTATTTGCAAGGGCAAGCTAACACCAAATAGCTTTCTATGAACGCCAAATGTTTCCTTTTTTATTATATTGTATATCTAATGCCTTAAAATGTATTCATTGAGAAATATCGCTTACTTAATGACTTTTTTCAATATGATTTAAGATTGGCATTAACATTTGGCTGATACTAAAGTGATCAGTTAGTTATCCAAATTAAGTTAAAGGGAGAAAGTTTTATTATCTAACATGACTACAGGAATGCCAGGAGGTGATTGCTATACTGAATAGTTCAGAATATGTCCTTGAATAATTGTAGCTGCTTATTTGTTCTCATATTTCTGGCAGCTGCCAAATTGTGATACTTAATGATTCAACTTGAACTAAAATGAATCCTTGTGGAAAATCATAATACCTGCCTAGTACAAGAGAACTGATTATATTGCCTTCATTTACACAGGAGTTTCTCATAATTCACTGACACCCTCTTATTACTAAGTTATGGGTATTTTTTTTCCAGAGCAAATAGAGAAATAAAACTTCGTGCAGGTGTTCATGCCATTTATGCCGTAATAAGTGGACTGGTCAAAATGTTCATGGGAATAGCCTACTAAGGTTTAAATCACAAACCCAAATGCAAGAACACTTTTAAGATATATAATATTGTTGCATCTCCACATGTTTATCTTTAATATAAATTTTATTAAATAACAAAATTCATGGGAAATGATACTAAAATTAAAAAAATAATGACTCGTGGCAATGTTTAATTAGAGCAGAACATGGCATTTTATGGAATACTTGAAGGTCATATATTTTTTAAATCCTTAATTAAATCTATTTTAAAAAGTACATGCAAGGTGTCAGAGTTTGAAATGTAGATAAATGCATATTAACATGTTGACAGAGTTAAACATTTAAATTAAATACAAAATGGAAATCATTCCCTTTACCTTACTTTTTTTCTATTATAAAATATCTCATTTATAGGCCATAAGAGGCATTAATAATAAAGCTACTTAAAATATACAGCTTAATTAATTATTTTTATTCTAATCTGCTCTTGAGCAAAATAGTTTCAAGTGAGAGAATTGTTAGCCCAATAGCCTTTGGGATGAAATGTCTGCTTTAAAAAAAATCACATGAGTGAGGACTAGTGAACAGAGTAATTATTTTAGTAACAGAAACTGGTTATTAAGAGGACCTTCAAAAACATACTGACTTGGAAATAGTTGATTTTGTGATTTTATGTAGATACTGTTGATTTTGTTTTCTTAAAGATAACTGAAGGCTAGACTTTCATTCTCTTTGTTTTCCATGAAATGACCTTCATCAAATCCAAAATAGTCAATCTGAAACAGAATAAGAACTCAGTGGGTTCTGTCATTTTTACTTAAATATTTAAACAACTGCAACTCAAAGATAATTTCCTTCAGTGTACAAATTTTGGATGACTAAGCATCTCTTCTTGATTAAAAAAACCTTTGAATACCTAGGTATAGAGGGAACATACCTTAAAATAGTAAGAGCCAGCCAGGCTCGGTGGCTCAGCCTGTAATCCCACACCTTTGGGAGGCTGAGGTGAGTGGATTGCCTGAGCCCGCGGCTTCGAGACCCGCCTGGGCAGCGAGACCTCATCTCTACAATAAATCAAAAAATCAGCCGGGCGTGGTAGTGCGTGCCTGTAATTCCAGCTACTTGGAAGGCTGAGGCGGAAGGATCACCGGAGCCCAGCAGGAGCGGCCATTGCACTCCAGTCTGGGCAACCGAGTGAGACTCCAACTCAAAAAAAAAAAAAAAAAATAGTAAGAGCCATCTATGATAAGCCCACAGACAGCATATTGATAAATCGACAGAAACTGAAAACATTTTCCCTGAAAACTGGAACAAGACAAGGATGCCCAGTCTTAACCCGCTTGTTCAGCATAGTATTGCAAGTCCTAGCTAGGGAAATCACACAAGAGAAGAAAGTCAGAGGTATCAGAATAGGAAAAGGGGAAGTCAAGTTATACCTCTTTGCTGATGCTATGATTCTATACCTTGAAAATCCATGAGAATCTGTCAAAAACCTTTTTGCACTGATAAAGGACTTTGGCAAACTCTCAGGGTACAAAATCAACATACAAAAGACAGTCACACT
The DNA here is from genome assembly GCF_000164805.1 of Carlito syrichta. Lineage (NCBI taxonomy): Eukaryota > Metazoa > Chordata > Mammalia > Primates > Tarsiidae > Carlito > Carlito syrichta. The sequence goes on along the minus strand of NW_007245769.1, from coordinate 347,885 downwards.
CTTATACACCAACAACAAACAGAGAACAAAATAAAAAGCATAATCCCATTCACAATAGCAACAACAACAAAAACGAAATGTCTCGGGTCTTCCTAAGAGAAGTGAAAAACCTTTACAATGAAAACTGCAAAACATTGCTCAAAGAAATCAAAGAAGACACAAACAAATGAAAAAATATTCCATGCTCATGGATTGGAAAAATCAACATTGTTAAGATGCCCATTCTACCTAAGGCAATCTACTGATTCAACATAATACCCATTAAATTACCAAGATCATTCTTCTCAAACCTGGAAGCAAAAATACATAAATTAATATGGAAACATTGGAAACATCGTGGTCATTTAGACTATGAATAGCCAAAACAAATCTCAGCAAAATAAACAAAGCTTCTGAACTTTAAACTTTATTATAAGACTACAATAATCAAAACAGCCTGGCATTGGTACAAGAAAAGACATATAGACCACTGGAACAGGATAGAGATTCTGGAAGCAAAACCTCAATTTCTCAACCACCACATCTTCATCAAAGCCTCCACTAACAGCCACTCATAAAAATCAACTCTAAATCGATCAAAGACCTCAAACTATAAGAACCTTAGAAAATGCAGGAGTTACCCTTATGGAGATTGGAACTGAAAACTAATTCCTGACCAAAACTTCAAATGCCTAGCTATAAGAGATCAGATTGACAAGTTAGACTTCATCAAACTGAAAACCTTTTGCAAAACCAAAAGAAACCATCAAGAGAGCAGGGAGACAGCCCACAGAATGAGAAATAATATTTGCTAACTGTATGTCTGACAGAGGCCTAACTTCTAGGATCTGCAAGGAACTCAAAAGTGCTGAAAAGAAAAAAGCAAGCAGCCCTATTAAAAAGTGGGCAATATATATATAAATACACATTTTTTAAGGAAGATGTGTGTGTAGCCAACAGATACATGAAAAAATGCTCAGCCTCACTAATCATCAAAGAAATGCAAATTAAAACCACACTGAGATACCACCTAATTCAAAAAACAACAAATGCTGGAGAGGATGCGGAGAAAAGGGAGCAATTCTGCACTATTGATGGGAGTGTAAATTAGCACAACCTCCATGGAAAATGGTGTGGCAATTCCTAAAAAATCTAAAAATTGACCTTCCGTATAACCCACCAATCCCCCTTCTGGGAATATACCTGGAGGAACTCAAATCACTCTATGAAAAAGATACCTGTACATACATGTTTATGGTAGCATTATTCACAATAGCAAAAACATGGAACCAACCATGCTGCCCATCAAAAATGGACTGGATTAAAAAAATGTGGTACATATACACTATAGAATATTACACAAGTATCAAGAACAAAATTATGAATTTTGCAGCAACTTGACAGATTTAGAGTCTATAATACTCAATAATCTATTACAGAAACAAAGAAATGACTACCACATGTTCTCACTCATAAGGGAGCCCTGAACAATTATCACAATGCTTTAAAAAAGGAATTGGGAGTAGAGGGAAACTGCCATTGGAGGAGGGACACACTTCATCAACAGGGACACCGGATCGCAAACCAGGTGAGATAGGTACCAAAGCGAGGCCCAAACTTTACCTGTACAATGACCATTTGTATGTCTGATCATGTATTTTACCCCACATTCTAAAATTAAAATAAAACTAATTTAAAAAAAACCAAATTTTGGATGACTAGTTGTTGTTTTTGTTTTGCAAGAGATTTGAAAATTCTTAAATCCTTTGATCTCATGCAAAATGCTCATAGTCTGTTGGAGGTCATAATCACTGAGAAATAATGCTTTTAGTGAAGCCACAAAAGCATCATTCATTTTAACTTCAAGTTTCTTTATTTGCTACTTACTTTGCTTTTATTAATATTTTTTAATTGGCACATAATTGTACACATTCATGGTGTACAATGTGATCTTTTGATTTAGGTATCCAATGTGTGACTGTGAAATAAGGATAATGAGAATATCCATTACATCAAACATTAATCATTTCTGTTTGTTAGGAACACTTAAAATCCACTTTTCTAGATATTTGAAAATATGCACTAAATTGTTCATTATACAGTGCTATCGAATGCTAGCACTAATTCCTTCTGTCTGACTGCCATTTTGTATTTGTCAAACAACGTTTCACTATCCTACCTCTTCTCTACCCCTGCCAGCTTTTAGGAACCACTATTTTCTGTTCTCTACTTCTGTGAGTGAGAACATGAGATACTTTTTATTTTGATGCCTGGCTTGTTTTACTAAAAGTAATATCCTACAAGCTCATCTATGTTGCTGTGAATGACAGTATTTCATTCCATTTTATGGCTGAATAGCATTCCATTGTGTAGATATACCATATTTCTTTAGCCTTTCATCTGTTGATGGACACTTTGGTTGATTCCTTATGTCAGCTGTTGTTAATAGTGCTGCAATAAACATGGGAGTGTAGCTATCTCTTCAACACAATGATTTATTTTCCTTTGGATATATGCCCAGTAGTGAGATTGCTGGATCACATGGTAGTTCTATTTTTAGTTTCTTAGAAACCTCTATATTGTTTTCCATAATGGTTGTACTAATTTACATTCCCATCAACAGTGTATAAAAGTTCCCTTTCTACACATCCTTGCCAGTGTTTTTTATTTTTGTCTTTTTGATAACAGTCATTCTAACTAGGGAGAGGTATCTCATTGTGATTCTGATTTGCATTTTTCCTGATGATTAGTGGTATTGACCATTTTCCCTCTACTTGACCATATTTATATCTTCTGTGAGATATCTACACAGCTCATTTACCCATTTTTAAATTGCATTTTTTTTCTGTTGAGTTGTCCAAGTTTCTCATACACTTTGGATATTAATTTTCTTGTCAGATAGATAGTTTGCAAATAATATCTTTCATTCTGCAGATTGTCTTTTCTCTCTGTTGGTTGTTATCTTAGCAGTGTGGAAGCTTTCTACGTTGATGTAATCCTATTTGTCTATTTTTGTTCGTCTCTGCTTTTGCAATCTTATTTATAAATCCTTTGTCTGACAAGTATTTTATCCTAAAACATTTCCTCTACAATTTCTGCTAGTAGAAATTTTAGTTTCCAGCACACAGGGCTGGGGTAAAGCAATGCCTGGGAGGGGCATTAAGCAGTCACTTCACCTAAGCACCATTCCTCTGGGAAGCAGCCCACGGCGTCAGCTTAAGTACCGTGGGCTGGACTCAGAGCAACTGGGAGAAATTTGGGGAGTGTCTTTACCAAGTACTCAGGAGACAGCGCTCAACTCCAGCTCAGGCCCTTAGGGGCAGGTGCAACAACAGCTGGAAAAAGTACATGGAGCAACTCTACCATGGCACTGTTTCCGCAGGAGGGAGTGAGCAACGTTAGCTCCAGCCCACATGTGAAGCGCTCTGCAGTGACAGGAAGGGCTCTATGGGACAGACACTGTTTCCATGGAGGCAGTGTGGAGTTTTAGCTGAGGCTTCCAGGATCAGGGCTTAGTTGGAACTGGGAAGTGTAGGTGGCGTGGCTCCACCGCTGCTTGGCCTCATGAGAAAGGATGTAATAGCTGCTTGCCACTCAAGCTTTGCAGTGTTGGGTCACTAGGTAGGCATGGTTTGGCAGCCGCTTAACCTCAGGGATGAAAGAGTACCATGCCATGACCACTTGCCTTCAGAGCAAGACACATCCCAGCAGTAGTTTCAGTTCCAAAATGGCATAGTGCAGTATCTGTGGGGGCTACATTGGAGGAGGGTGCAGGGGATATAGTGTCAGCTCTTTCTCTGGGGAAAGCACAGTTGTATGGACTCCGGGTAGCTCCCTCAGCTGGGCTTAGTGGCTGTGAGGACTGAAAGGGACCCCAGTGGTGAGGACTGTAGATGTCCAAGGTGTTAATGAGAGTTGCAAGAATCTTCTAGCTTACTTTTTCTCCCTGGGGGAAGTTGCTCTGGATTCCCTGCAACTCCTGTGGAGAAATGGCATGGTGAAGGTCAAGTGTTTCCTTCTGCAGTATATATGGTTATCTGAGCTTTTGTACTCAATGGGTTTCCATTATTCCTGTGCTGTACTCTGGCGTGTTCATTTGTTTTACAAAAATGCAGTTGTTTATTTGTTGTTTTGGTTGTCATTGTGAAAATGAGTACTAGGAACTTGTTGGCCGTCTTGCTGACATCAGAATCCCTTGCTACTTTTTAAAAATTGTGCAGAATTTCATGTTAAAATATACTTTCTTTATAAGTAAATATGCAGTAGTATAATTAAAACAAAAAATATAAATATGTAAAATTTTTTCATATAGTGAGTCATCTGATATATTGGCACCATTTCATTTTTTTAAATTGAAATTATTGATGTAAAAAAACCCGAAAAAACATGTTTTATTTTTTGTTTTTGTTTTTGTTTTTATTTTTATTTTAAAGATATGGTGTACAATTCAGGGTTAGGTATTCAAACGTTGAGTATGCATGTATCCTTGTTGATGACATAGGCCCCTCCTTCCTCTAGCAATTTATCTCAACTGCCAATCCCACCCCCCC
>NW_007245769.1:333376-342896 GCF_000164805.1 Carlito syrichta | reverse complement strand
TTTGTTTCTGTGATAGATCACTTAGTATGATTGACTCTAAATCCATCCAAGTTCCTGCAAAGTTCATATATATGTCCTTCTTTATAGCTGCATAATATTTCATTGTGTATATGTACCACATTTTTTTAATCCATTCTAACTTCGATGGGTGGCATAGTTGGTTCCATGTTTTTGCTATTGTGAATAGAGATGCAACAAATATACGTGTGCAGGTATCTTTTTGGTAGAATGATCTGAGTTCCTCCTGGTATATTCCCAATAGGGGAATTGCTGAGCCATATGGGAGGTCAATTTCTAGTTCTTTCAGACATCGTCACACTGTCTTCCAAAGAAGTTGCACTAGTTTGCATTCCCACCAGCAGTGTAGCAGCATTCTTTTTTCTTCGCATCCTCAGCAGCATCTGTTGTTGGTTGTTTTATTAATGATGGCCATTCTTACTGGGGTTAGGTGATCTCTCAATGTGATTTTGATTTGTATTTATCTGATGATGAGTGAGGTTGAGCACTTTTTCATGAGTATGTTGGCTGCCCATATATCTTCTTTTGAGAAGTATCTATTCAGGTCTCTTGCCCACTTTTAATGGGGCTGTTTGTTTTTTTCCTTTCGGCACTTTTGAGTTCCTGGTAGATCCTAGATGTTAGGCCTTTGTCAGAATATACAGTTGGCAAATATTTTTTCCCATTCTGTGGGCTGTCTCCCTGCTCTTTTGATAATTTCTTTTGAAAAAACATGTTTTCTAAGTGTAAAAGAATGGTTACTGCTTTTCTAAGAATATACAATGAAAGACTAAAACTTCCATTTCAAGCATTTTAGTAATACATGGCTTCAAATATGCTTTGGGTGATAGGATAGTCCTAAAAATATTTAGCTTTAGAAAAACATTGTGTATAAGATTTATTTTGAGATATATTAATTGTATCCCTTAAATTTTCATATAAAATTTCATTATTGTATATACATAGAAATATATTTGTGTGTGTGTGTGTGTGTGTGTGTGTGTGTATATACACACTCTATATATGGCATGTACATAATAAGCAATTAGAGGGAGGACTGCAGACCCACTCACTTCCATGTTCCTCCTCCTTCCCTGCTCAGAACACTGAGGAGAGAGTGAAAATGTGATTTTGCAGGAGAGACCTTATTAGAGGAACAATTACAGAGCCAGTCACAAGAGTACAGGTTTTTTTTTTTAAATTAAAAAAAAAATTTTCTTGCCTGATTGTTAAGACATGTATTTTTAAAATATTTATCTTTTGTGCATGGATGTGTATGTGAGGGTTTGATCTGCAGTCCCCTCCCCAATTTTTTCTTTTTCTGTTTCTTTCTTTTATTCGTTGTTTTCTGTTTATGTGTGTATGTGAATGATTGAGTGTTTATCTTTCAATTTTGTTGTTGTCATTGGTTTGTTTTTACTCTTCTGTTCTTCTGTTTTTTCTTTTATTTTCATTTTTCATAGTTTCAGTTATATGTCAATATATGTGTGAGGGTTTGATCTGAATTTTTTTTTAATCTTTCTGTATCTCTTCTCCATTCACTTTGTGCTAGACATGTGGATATGTGTTCAGTTTTCTTGTTTTTTATTTGTTGTTGTTGTTTGTTTTGTTTCACTTAGTTGTCATTCCAGTTTGTTTTGGGGTGTGTGTGTATGTCTCTCTGTGTGTGTGTTCAATTGTTTTTGCATTGGTTTCTGCTTTGCATCATCATATAGAGTGGTGGTGGGAGTGGGTCTCAGGGAACACATACCACAATCAGTGAACATTGTAATTTGCAAGTAGTTTATGAATCCTAGTGCCCCTCCCATACTTTATTCAACTTTCAAAAACTATAAGAGACAGCAAAGCTTCCCATCCACTGTCCAATTTCAAAATAGAACAAATCCAGAGCATGGATCAAGGAAGAATAGAGGGCTGAGCAAACATCAGAAGGGAAAGCCTCTCCCACTGACAGTGAATAACAGAACTAGAGAGAAAAAACAAGAGATCTGCCTCAAATGAGAAAAACCAAAGGAAGGTTACAGGCAATTTCAAATGTACCAAAGAGAAAACTCCTGAAAAATCAGACCCTGCTGGCCAAACAATGGAAGTCACCAATGACTGGCCCCACAATATGACAGGGATTTGGGAATAGATGGAAAGAGTGAATACGACACAAGAATGATAAGGTGCAACACTGAAAGAACTTGTAACAGAGATTTTGGCAATAAAAAATTTCATCCAGGAAATAAACAATAAGATGATAAGCATGTAAAACAGAATTAATCTAGCTGAAGAAAGACTCTCAGAACTTGAAGAGCAGAACATGGAATTGACTCAATCTGTAAAAAACATAGAAACAAAACTCAGAAAGAAAGAACACAGCCTATAAGAGACGTGCAATTATATCAAGAGACCGGACCTACACCTGATTGGTATCCCAAAAGAAAAAAGGGAAATGGAGAACAACTTGGAGCAAGTATTTCAGGTGATAATCCAAGAAAACATTCCCCATCTCACCAGAGATGTGACCATCCAAGCACAAGAGATACAGAGAACCCCTACAAGACATCAAATGATAAGACCAACCTCACCTACACATAGTAGGCACAAAGGAATCGTTCTAAAGATAGCAAGAGAGAAAGGTCAGACTACCCACCAGGAAAAACCAATCAGAATAGCAGCAAACTATTGATAGAAGCACTACAAGCAAGAAGGGACTGGAGTCCTATATTCAAAGTCCTCAAAGATAAATAATTTCAACCAAGAATTTCCTACCCAGCCAAGCTCAACTTCAACAGTGATGGAGAATCAAAATTCTTCCCAGACATCCAATCCCTAAGAGATTATGCAGTTTCCAGATCAGCTCTATAGGAGGCACTTAAAAAGGAATTAAGCACAGAAGAAAGAAAGAAAAAAAAAGACCACACACTTCTCAAGAGACAGCAGAACACAGAATCAACAGAGAATACAGCACAACAAAAAACTTGAGCACATATACATACATCAATCCCAAAGTCAAAAGAAAACGAGCAAAAAAAAAAATAAAAAAACTTTATAAGAACCTCATGACAGGGAGAAACAATCACATTTCAATAATCAGCCTGAATGTGAGTGGAGTATATGCACCACTGAAAAGACACAGAATTGCAAACTGGATAAGAAACCATGACCCAATTATTTGCTGTATCTAGGAGACTAATCTTCCTACAAGGGAAGCACACAGACTCAAAGTTGAAGGATGGAAAACGAGTTTCCAGACAAATGAATCACAAAAGAAGGTAGGGGTTGCAATCTTAATATCATACAAAATAACCTTTAAGCTGTCAAAAATTTAAAATTTGCAAAAGGACACTACATAATGATAAAAGATTCAATTAATAAACAGGAAATATCCATCCTGAACATGTATGCACCTAACACAGGAGCACCAGCATTTATAAAGAAACTACTAAGTAAACTAAAAAAAAAAAATTGACTCTAACACAATTATAGCAGGGGACTTGAGTATCCCACTAACAGCCCTAGATAGATCGTTGAGGCAAAAACTCAACAAGGAGTTCCAGAACCTAAACTTGACACTCGACAAAATTAACTTAATAAATACCTACAGATTATTCCACCCAACAACCACAGAATATACATTCTACTCATCACCATATGAAATGTACTCCAAGATCAAACACATCCTTGGTCATAAATCAAGCATAAAGAAAATCCGTATGGTTGAAATCTTGTCGTGCACATTCTCAGATCACAGTGGAATAAAACTAAATATCAGCAGCAATAAAATTTCCCCAAAGCCCACACAGATATGGACACTAAACAGCATGATGTTGAACAACTATTGGGTCAGCACTGAAATCAAAGCAGAAATTTAAAAATTCCTGGAAACAAATGAAAATGAAGAAACGTCTTACCATACCTCTGGGATGCCATGAAATCAATTCTCAGAGGGGAATTTATAACTCTACAAGCACACAAAAAGCAAACAGAGAGATCACAAGTGGAGAGCCTAACAAATCACCTAAGGAAGCTGGAAAGAGAAGACCACCAAAACCCCAACATTAGCAGAAGAATACAAATCACCAAATAAGAGCCCAAATACAGGACATAGAAGACAAAAATATCATAGAAAACATCAACAAAACAAAAGCTGGTTCTTTGAAAGAATTAATAAGATGAATGGACCCCTAGCCAGAATGACCAAGAAAAAGAGAGAAAAAACCCAAATAAACACAATCAGAAATACAAAAGATCAAATCACAAGTGACCCCAAAGAAATACAAAGGATTATCAGAGATTACTATGTACACGTATATGGAAACAAACTTGATAACCTAAATGAAATGGAGGACTTTCTGATATCACACAACTTCACCAGGTTGAAACAAGAAGACACTGAGACCAATAGTGAGACACTAAATAGACCAATAACAAAGCAGGAAATTCACTCAGTCATACAAAAACTAGGTACCAAAAAAAAAAAGCCATGAATTGGATGACTTTCCAGAAGAATTCTACAAAATGTACAAGGAGGAGCTGATACTAATCCTGCTGAAAGTATTCTAGGCAATTGAGAAAGATAGAATTCTCCCTAAGTCATTTTATGAAGCTAACAACATACTTACCAAACCAGGTTAAGATCCAATTAAAAAAAAAGAGAACTACAGGCCAACATCCCTTATGAACACACATTTTAAAAAAAAAAAAATCCTCAAGATTCTAGCAAATTGGATCCAAAAACACATCTCAAAAATCATCCACCATGACCACGAAGGCTTCATCCCCAGGATGCAGGGCTAATTCAACATTCGCAAGACCATGAATGTAATTAAATGCATCAACAGATGAAAAAACAATAACCACATGATTATATCATTAGATGCAGAAAAAGCTTTCAATAAAATCGAGCAGCCCTTCTTGATAAACCCCTCAAACACCTAGGTATAGAAGGAACATACCTCAAAATAGTAACTTCCATCTATGATAAACCTACAGCTACCATATTGCTAAATGAACAGAAACTGGAAACAATTCCCCTGAGAACTGGAACAAGATAAGGTTGCCCACTCTCACTCCTCTTGTTCAGTATTGTGTTGGAAGCCCTAGCTTGGGCAATTAGACAAGAGAAGGAAATTAGGGGTATCCAAATAGGAATAGAGGAAGTCAAGTTATCCCTCTTTGCTGATGATATGATCCCATACCTTGAAAATCCAAGGTCAAAAACCTGCTTGCACTGATAAAGGACTTTGGCAAAGTCTCAAGCTACAAGATAAATGCAAAAGACAGTTGCATTTCTATACACCAACAATAAGCAGGCAGTGACCCAAATAAAAGCACAATCCTATTCACAATAGCCACAAAAATAAATGAAATTCGTTGTTATTTTCCTAACCAGAAAAGTGAAAGCGCTTTACAATGAGAACTACAAAACACTGCTCCAAGAAATCCAAGAAGACACAAACAAATGGAAAAATATTCCATGCTCATGGATAGGAAGTCAACATTGTAAAAATGTCCATCCTACCAAAGGCAATCTACAGATTCAATGCAATACCCATTAAGTTATCAACATTATTATTTTCAGACCTGGGAATGACAATACAGAAATTCATTTGGAAACATAAATGACTGTGAATAGCCAAAACAAAAATCCTTAGCAAAAGAAACAAAGCAGGAGGTATCACACTCCCAGACTTCAAACTTTAATAGAAAGTGGGATCTCATCAGACTAATGAGCTTCTGCAAAGCAAAAGAAACCATCAAGAGAGCAAGGAGACAGCCCACCGGATGGGAAAAATATTTGCCAACTGTATATCTGACAAAGGCCTAACATCTAGGATCTACATGGAATTCAATCGTGCTGAAAGGAAAAAAACTAACAGACCCATTAAAAAGTGGACAAAAGACATGAATAGACACTTCTCGAAAGAAGATATATGGGTAGCCAACAGACACATGGAAATGTGCTCAGCCTCACTCATCATCAGAAGTGCAAATCAAAACCACATTGAGATACCACCTAACTCCAGTATGAATGGCCATAATTAATAAAACAACCAACAACAGATGCTGGCTGGTGAGGATGCGAAGAAAAAAGAACGCTCCTACACTGCTGGTTGGAATGCAAACTAGTGCAACCTCTTTGGAAGACAGTGTGTTGATTTCTGAAAGAAGTAGAAATTGACCCAGCAATTCTCCTCTTGGGAATATACTGGAGGAACTCAAATCATTCTACAAAAAAAGATACCTGCACAAGTATGTTTGTTGCAGCTCAATTTAAAATAGCAAAAACTGAACCAACCATGCTGCCCATCGAAGCTGGACTAGATTTTTAAAACGTGGGACATATACTCAATGGAATATTATTCAGCCATAAAGAAGGCCAAACATGGACTTTGCAACAACTTGGATGGGTTTAGAGTCTATCATACTCCATGATCTATCACAGAAACAAAGAACAGAGTACCATATGTTCTCACTCATAAGCAGACCTTGAACAATTATAATACTGTAAGAAAGGGATTGGCTGTAGTGGAAAACTGTCGGGGGTTGGGGGGTGGGATTGGTAGTTGAGGAAACTGCTCGGAGAGGGTGGTGCACACCTCATCAACAAGGGTACCTGCATAATGAACATTTGTATACCTAACCCTGAATTATACCCCACAGATTTATAATTAAAAAAAGGAACAAAGAGGATTATCTGGAACATGAAATGAAATATGAGATAATTATTACATTGCAGAGTTAATGACAAAGTTTTTTTTCAACAGCTGTGTATGATTGACTCTGTTAGCTTTCTAGTTTTAATTGAAATATTTACCCACTTTTCTGCCCATGAAATAAATAATAAAATAAAATAAATAAAATAAAATATAAAGAAAGAGAAAAAAATAAAGTAGAATAGGATGGCTATATACAATATTGTTCATTTCAAAGTAGCAGAAGAGAGGATTTGAAATGTTCCCAATACATAGAAATGATAAATGTTCAAGGTGATTAATATCCTACACTCTCTAATTTGGTCTTTACATATGCTATCATGCAACAAAATATTTCATGTACCCTATAAATGTGTACAAATATTATGTATCAATAAAAATACAATTAAATTTTTTTTAAATAATAAAATCAGAGAGGAATTTTAAAAAGTGAAAAGCTCAAACTGTCTTAAGTTGCTGTCCAAGTTCCATTTGAAATATTTTTACAACCAAGAGAGTTCTCAGAATCTATTTGGTGACTTGTTTTCTTTTGATATTTAATTAGACTATATATATGTAAGAAGTTCCTGCAATTCTGCACATTTTTGTGTTTTCATATGTAAAAATTTTACTGTTTAATTGAGAAAAGCCATTGATAACTGGAATAAAAGGATTTCAATTTTTGTGCTGTAAAGGTTAATCATTTTTGAGGTCAGGAAGATCTCTTAATATTATCAAACAGGTCTCAATGATTTTTTTCTCCTATCATAAAATACAAATTTTTACTGACTATATCAGTGTTTATATTTTAGTGATTGCACTTTGAATTTTATACACAGCCTTATTGGAAATAAACTTGATAAATGTGTGTTGAAAAATCTTGTACCCTTTGGAAATGACATGTATATGATATATTGGATTAAAGCAGTTTGAAATTCTAATAGAAAATCTAAAAGCCAGAATATGTCTTTTAATCTATGATGCTGGATGTGAAAAAGAATAGGTATTGTTGAAGTGAACAGCTAAATGATTATTAATTTGCTCTCAGATTCCAAAAAGAAGTTTGGAGAAAAACTTTGATTGGGACTGATTACAAATTAGTAAAATTAAAAACAAAAAAACCTTAGCTAATAAAAACTAAAGAGTGTAAGGAGAGTTTATATTGTAATGTGACTCTGTGTTCATCTAATTGAAGCTTCTATTGTCCAAGTCCAATCACGTTTTAAAGCTTCTCATTCTTTGAGTAAAATTCTCTTTCAATGAGTGCAGAATGAGCTAATTCTGTAGTACTGACTCTCAGATGGCAAATAATTTACTGACACAACATTCAAAGCAACTTTCTCTGTGTTGGTTGTCCTGTCAACTACTCTCTTCAACACAGTTTTACACTACTATTAGTAATGAAGATGCTTTAAGAATTATTACCACATTAAAAGACAACAAACCATAAGCTTCTGTCTATCTAATTCAGCCCTTACATTTTTCTTTTTCTGTGTTTGGTAAAATATGAATAAAGCATGTACTTCCTCATTTAAAAGACAATTACCGAGGCAGAAGAATCACCGGAGCCCAGCAGGTTGAGGCTGCGGGTGACCGGGAGTGGCTGCTGCACTCCAGTCTGGGCTCCAGAGTGAGACTCCAACTCAAAAAAAAAAAAAAAAAGACATTTACCCTAGTTTCAGATAAGATTCGTGGTCACAATAGCTTTAAAACTCCTCTGAATGTTTTGTTTGGAATGCAATTCCAGACACTCCCAACACAGAAAGTAGCTCTCTTATATTAAAACATGATTGAATGTCCTGTAAAATGTCAGCATGATGAATCAATTTTCCCATGAAATATATTTGAAAAGAACATTTCATTTTCTGAGTAACACCTGGTTCTATAGGTTTAAGTCAATAAAGTGACACTAGTGGATAGAAAAGTGGTTATAACATTAGAAGACAGTAACCTGCTTCCTGAGGTTGAGCTTCTGCTGAAATTTTTTATTGAGATTTTATTGTATTATGGATAAATTAAGGGATAATTGATGTTAATAGAAATGGAAAAAGTAAATTGATAAATCTAATAAATATATCCTGACTTATTTAGGTCTTCTTTAATTCTGGCATTAATGTTTATCAGTTTTAAGCGCAGAGTCTTGTACATATTTTATTAAATATATTTTAAGGATTTTATATTTATTATTATGCAATTGCTTTACTTTTTTTTTCTTTTTTTTGATTTGGAGTCTCACTCTTTCACCCAGAGTGGAGTGCAGTGGCCGCTCCCGGCCACCACAGCCTCGACCTGCTGGGCTCTGCCGATCCTTCTGCCTCAGCCTTCCAAGTAACCGGAACTACAGGCGCGCGCAACCATGCCCAGCTAATTTTTGATTTATTGTAGAGATGAGGTCTCGCCAAGTTGCCCAGGCGGGTCTCGAACCCACGGGGTCAGGCAATCCACTCACCTCACCCTCCCAAAGCGTGGGATTACAGGCTGAGCCACTGAGCCCGGCTTGCTTTACTTTTAATGTTTAATTCTGAAATAATCTTAAGGTTACAAAAAGTTAAAAATAATACAAAGAGTTCCCATATAATCTTGACCAAATTTACATTTGGTAAAGTTTGCTAACATTTTGTATACTCATAATACAATTATGAAAACAAAGAAGTTGACATTAATACAATACTGTTAATTTATCTACAGATCTTTTTTAAAAAATTTCAATTATATCAACAAGCTCCATTTTTCTAGACTAAATTCCATGCCTGGATTACACTTTATATTTGGTTGTCATATTTCTTTTTTTTTGAGTTGGAGTCTCACTCTGTCTCCCAGACTGGAGTGCAGTGGCCGCT
>NW_007245769.1:310423-333356 GCF_000164805.1 Carlito syrichta | reverse complement strand
CTCCCGGCCACCGCAGCCTCGCCTGCTGGGCTCTGGCGATCCTTCCACCTCAGCCTTCGAAGTAGCTGGAACTACAGGCGTGCGCTACCACTGATTTTTTTGATTTATTGTAGAGATGAGGTCTCGCCAATTTGCCTAGGTGGGTCTCGAACCCGCGGGCTCAGGCAATCCACTCACCTCAGCCTCCCAAAGGCGCGGGATTACAGGCTGAGCCACCAAGCCCAGCTGTCATATTTCTTTATTAACCTTGAATCTGACACATTACCCCAGTCTTCCTTTTTCTTTAACATGATAGATTGGAAGAATAATGGTCTGCTGTTTTTAAAAAGTCCCTCAATTTGAGTTTATTTGATACATTTGTTTGATTAAATGAAATTGTTTCTTAAATTTTGGTTATAACTTTTGGCAGAGAAATGGCAATAGTGACATCTGCCCTTGTCAGTGTGTCATATCAAGAGCTGCATGATACTCATCTCATTAATGGTGTTAACTTTGATCATGTAGTCAATGTTTCCATAGGATTCTACCATCAAGTTACCTTTTATTATCTACAAAACTAATAGATATTCTTCTGGAAAGAAATTGAAATAATGTAAATATTGTATTTCTCATTGTACTTTTGCTCACTAATTTTAGCATTTTTGTGTATTTTGTGTATTTCTTTCCTAAACAATTATTTATTGTAGATCTTGACAAGTAAAAATGTTCTACTTTTAATATTTTCTACATTTATTAATCAGAAATCTCCTATAAGGAACTTTCCTATGCCCTCCCTCAATGTTTTATTATTTATTTATTTAGTTAATTTTTTATGTCAGTAAGAAATCATGGAATTTGTTTTATTTATTCAGGGGATTATAACATGACTATTTTTACTTGTTTCTCAAATTGTCCTATTTATGGTCATTAAGAGGTCCTTCAAGAGTCCTCCTACATGCCCTATCATTTTTTGAACAAGTTCTTACTTTTTGTCCCCACAAGACAATTCAGGTTCATATTGTACTCTTTCTGTCCATAGTATTTAATATATTTCTTTTGCAATTATGTTTGCAGTGGATTTAATGTTCAATTTTTTGTTGCTAATATACAGAAATATAATTGTTTTTCTATTCTCTGAACATCCTCAGTTCATTTGTTAGTTATAGTAACTTTTTTGCAAAATTTTAGGAAATCTAGCTTATGAAACGCTGTCATCTGTGTCTCTGAACTGGGATCCAGATAAAGTTCAGATATAATAAATGAGGGATATGTCTTTATAAAAACTTTAAATCTAATTTTCCCTTCTATCTTTGTTATTTAGGAGGCTTTGCAGATTTCTACAGAAAAACAAAAGCAAAATCAGCTAATTGATCTTGTAGCGTTTCAAAGTCTAGATTATAATGTTGTATACCATGGCATTGTTTAATATGTTCAATTACCTTTGTATTACATAGATATTACAGTTAGATCTATGAACTGAATAGAATCATATGTGATTTTTTGCAAGAGTATCATCTGTTTTTCTATACTTTTATAAAAAACTTTAAAATGTTTTTTATGTTGTTGCTTATACTTTTATTTCTTTGAGAACAACGACTCTGCTTTATTTTTTTTTTTTTTTTTTTTTTGTAGAAATAGCATAGTGTAGTGGTTAAAGGTATGACTCTGGAACCTGGAATCAAATCCTGTCTTTATTACTGTTTCCTTTATCACTTCCTCCTCCTACTCCTCTTCCTTTCAAAGCTTTATTGAAATATAACTTACATATGGCTCAATTCATTCATTTAAAGTATATAAAAGAGGCTTTTTAGTATACTCATGAAATTGTGCAACCATCATCACAATCAGTTTTAGAACATTTTTATCACACTAAAAAGACACCCTACTTCTCTTAGCCATCAGTCCTCAATCCCCTATTCCCCCAGCCCTAGGCAACCATGTACATGTATCTACTTTCTGTCTAGTCTATAGGTTCTCTTATTCTGGAATTTTTCTATAAATCAAATTTCTATAAATCACGATATGTGGTCTTTTTTGATTTGCTTCTTTCCCTTGCCATAATGTTTTTAATGTTTATTTGTATGTAGTATTCATCAGTATTTTCATTTTTTTTTTTTTTTTTTGAGTTGGAGTCTCACGTTGTTGCCCAGACTGAAGTGCAGTGGCCGCTCCCGGCCACCGCAGCCTCGACCTGCTGGGCTCCGGCGATCCTTCTGCTTCAGCCTTCCAAGTAGCCGGAACTACAGGCGTGCGCTACCACGCCCGGCTGATTTTTTGATTTATTGTGGAGATGAGGTCTCGCTGCCCAGGCGGGTCTCGAACCCGTGGGCTCAGGCAATCCACTCACCTCAGCCTCCCAAAGAGGCGGGATTACAGGCTGAGCCACTGAGCCCGGCTTCATTTGTTTTTTACTGATATATAATATTCTTTTGTATGAACAGACCACATCTTATTTATAAATATATTAATTATATGATGGACATTTCAGTTATTTTGACTTTTTGGCTACCATAAATGGTACTGCGATAGCCATGTATGTACAGATTCCAATGTGAGCGCATATTTTCATTTCTTTTCGGTGGATCCAGATTTGCGGGGTCATGAAGACACTATGGGCATCGTTAGACTGCTTTCTTTTTTTTGTTTGTTTTTTTTGTTTTCAAGTTGGAGTCTCACTCTGTCGCCCAGACTGGGGTGCAGTGGCACGCTCCCAGCCGCTGCAGCCTCCACCTGCTGGGCTCCGGCGATTCTTCCGCCTCAGCCTTCCGAGTAGCTGGAGCTACAGGCGCACACTACCATGCCCGGCTCATTTTTAAAATTTATTTACTGTAGAGATGAGATCTCGCCAAGTTGCCCAGGCGAGTCTCGCACCGGCGGGCTCAGGCAATCCACTCACCTCGGCCTCCCAAAGCGCGGGATTACAGGCTGAGCCATCGAGCCCGGCTTAGACTGCTTTCTACAGTGGCCATACCATTCTCCATTCCCTCCAGCAGTGTGTAAAGATTCCATTTCTCCACATCCTTCACATCCTTGCCATCACTTGTTATTATCTGTCTTTTTTCATTATAGTTATTCTAACAGGTGTAAAGTGATCTCTCATTGTAATTTGCAGTTTTCCCTGGGGACTAACCACTTCATTCTTCAATCAACAAATATTTGTTGAGTGCCTAATGTGTCAGATGCTGTTCTGGGTGCTTAGATGTCATCTGTGAGCAGCACAGATAAGCCTCTCTACTTTTAGGAAACTTATGTTCTACCAGAGGAAGACATATTAAGCCACAAATCTCATAAGAATCAGGTAGAGTAGAATAAGGGAATTGAATGTGATATGTTAAAGAGAGGGAGGTTGCATTAGGGAATTCAAGATGTCTCTTTCATGGAAAAAGTGATATTGGAACAAAATCTTAAAGGAGTGATTTAGCTGGCCATGTGAATATTTTTGGGAAGAGTCTCTCAGGCACAGAGAATAGCCTATGCAAAGACCTTATATGTGCTTGACTCATCTGAGGTGCATCCAGGAGGCCATGGTGGCTAGCACAGAGAGAACACGTGAGCATAGGAAAAAATGACAGGTGAAAAACCCAGAGAGATAATAGAGGGTCAGGTCATATATGGCAGCAGTCCTCACCTTTTTGACATCAGGACTGGTTTCATGGAATACAATTTTTCCATGGATGGGGGGAAGGAAGATGGTTTTGGGATAATTCAAGTGCATGGCATTTATTGTGCACTTTATTTCTATTATTATTACATTGTAATATATAATGAAATAACTCATCATAAAAAAGAGGTGCAAATGGAAGTGGTAAATAAAATAATGAATGGGCCACACCCAGACTAAAATAAGTGTCAGAGTCTGACTTAAAGCTTACCACCAGTTGCAGCTGTATTATTGAAGACATCAACTTAACTTGCCACTCACTGATAGGGTTTTGCTATGAGTCTAAAAGCAATTGATTTAACATGGTCTCTGTGCAGTCAAATCTCACTGCTAATGCTAATCTGTATTTCTAGCCACTCCCCAGCGCCACACCACCACCTCAACTTCACCTCTGATCATCAGGCATTCGATTCTCATAAAGGAACACACAAGCTAGCTCCCGCTATTTCACCGTAGAGTTAGCACTCCTATGAGACTCTTAGGCCATTGCTGAACTCACAGGAGGTGAATCTCAGTCGGTAATGGGAGTGATAGGGAGTGGCTGTAAATACAGAAGTTTTGCTTGCTCCCCACCTTTTGCCTCTTGCTATGAAGCCTGGCTCTTAACAGACCATGGACCACTCCCAAGCCCTGGCCCAGGGGATGGAGACCATCTAACATATGGCACAAGAGAGCATTCCAAGGATAATGGAGGCTCTTGAAAAAGATTAGATTTGCAGACACTCAAATCGGGATGTGGAAAAGATGTCATTTTTACTCATTTTGTTTTTACCTTTGTCTTATCGTTAAAGTTTTGTTTTGAATTTCTGCGTCAATAATAGCCTTCTAATGAATAAGATGAATTTTAAATTGAGACAAGTTTCTAAAGCATGCATTTTAATTTTAAGAATTATAAGTAATCAGACTTAATGATAGTGCAAAACTTTCTGCAATTCCAAAAATAAACAGAATTGTTAAAAATTTATTATCATTTAAGAAACTGATGAGAGCTTGTTTCTAAGGAAGATAACTGAGCTTGGGAGCTGAAGGTGGGAAGGAATGTATGCATAAATCATTGTGATTGTCAAAAAAGAATTAAAACTCATTTTGTATGCAAATCATCCTCCAATAAAGTTGATTAAAAAGAAAACTATATGCATAGTAGAGAAAATATGTGTGTGTATATATATACATATATACACAAAAGTTCAGATAGTCATGCAGCCAGATTCAGTTTTTACTGAATGTTTAAAAAGTTGAATAATAAAGAAGTATTTTAGGATAACTGCTATATATATGTTTAAATACATTTTTAATAATTCACTTTGCCAAAATTATGTATACATTTTACAAATATTTTCATATTTATTAAAGTGATTCTTGGGTGGCCTATGGACAGATGTAGAATTTAAGGTTATAGGTAAATAAACATTTTGATATAACCTTCAAGTATAGGACTTTGTCACTTTTTCAAAGTGACATTTTAAAGAAGCAAATTATTTGGTTTTATTTGGTTCATTTTGCTTAGCAATCATTAGAATGTTCAGAAAAGTATGTTCAAAACAGTTTTAGGGGAACAGGTATTTCTTTTTTGCCCATTGCTAGGTGCATGACTGAGACTCCTCTAACATAAAGGTTCATAAGAGAACAGCATACAAATTTATTTACTATAAGTTTTATGTGACATGGGAACCTTCAGAAATGAAGACTCAGGAAACAGAGCAATCTGTGTGTGTTTATGCTGTTTGGTGAAGAAGTGAATAGTTGTGGAAGGATATGACTGGAGAAGAAAAGGAGGGTATGATCTGATGGCAATAAACTGGGGGGGAACTTAGCAAGGCCTGTTTGTTCAGATTCTTCTTCATGTTCCTGTGTGACATTTCTTTCCTCTAGATATAGGGCACATTAGGATGTCCTTTCTCTAGGTACAGGGCAGATTATGGTCATATGACCTACCTCAGAAAAAGGCCAGAGAATTTCTGTATGGCTTGCTTCAGGGGAGAGAAGAGAGAGGTCAGAATGGCCTGTCTGCATTTGTTGTTTTCTCAAATACCAAGGTGCCATATTTTGGGGTAAAGATACCTCACATATACAACAAGCAAACACAAATCCTTGATTTCCAGAATTGTGAATATTGTAACTGGTCAGTGTGTAACAGTTGTGGTTCTAATACTGAAGGTTGAACAGGAGCTTAAGGTCAGTTAGTGTCCATGTCATATGACTTGCCTGATTAAAACACTGCTTGTGATTTTACCTCAAAGTTAGTAAATAGGCATAATTACTTTTTAAACCCCTAATAGAACTTTTCAGTGGACACACTAACAAAAAAAAACTCAAATATTTAAACAAATTAGATATTAATTTTACCTGTAAGCGTATGTTTGATGATACGATAAAGTCAGAGAAAGCATTAAATTTATAACAAAGATAAAGTTAAAAATCATTAAACTTGCAAATAAAAATCTTTTTTAAAAGTTTGTCTTCAAGTTGGTTATTGTTTGCAACACTTTAAAAAATAAAAATTAGATTCAAATAGTATTTAAGCTTTTAAACCTACCTATACAAGCTTATTTAACACCTACAGTATCTGTGCAAAAATAATTATAGCTAACATTTATTAAAAGTTTGCTATAATGCTGCTTAATGTATATTATTAGCATTTTCCAAAATTTTATGATAAATATTATTACTAATGTATAGTACTAAGAGGTATTGCTAGATAAGAATTCATACTTTCTGATTCTAGAGTCCACTCCTAGGACTATTAAGTCCTAGGATATATTTTCTTTTGAAATCTATGCAGTGTCAAATTAACTTATTTCTGGACTATCCTTATTATTCACACACACTAAAAACACATATTTATGCATACGTGTAAGTTCAGGATAGTTTTTAAGTTCTTACAGTCTAGCACCTAAAATAACATGTGATTTTTAAAAATTCTGTATATCTCAATTTGAAATATCAAGACTTGTTTTTCAGGGTGGTATGGACATAAGAGGTTTTGATTTAATATATAGTCCTTTGACTAACTCTTTACTTTTTCTACTAAAATATTAAAAAGGCAGGAGAGTTATATTTAGACAGTGATCTACAGGGTAGCATTATTAAAATATTTATCAAAGGTATGAGCGTTATCTTGGGAAGATTATGTTTATAGTTCTTCAGTAAAACACAAATGTAGTTAATAGCATTTTGCAAAGCAAAGGTTTTATCTTTATGTACATACACAAAGTATGAAGCTGAATTAAAAGTCTACATATATCTACCTTAAAAGAAGCAGCAGCAGTAGAAGAAATAAACCCATACAGTGAGGAAAATAGTTTTTAATCACTTATTTATTTGCTATTCTATCAGCAAATAATTATTGAATGTTAAATATGTTTTAAGTACTTGGGTTGCAAAAATAAAAAGATGCAATTCCTGGTTTCAAATAGTTCAGTCTTGCCAGGAAGATTGATAAAATAAAAGCTCTTAAAATATTATCTGATGAGTTTTCTAATGAATGTGTATAAAAACAGTTCTGGATGTGCAGAGGAAGAAGCCATTTTGCCTTGGGCAGTCGAAAACGGAATCTGAAAGAAAGTCTTTCTTGAACTGGGTCCCAAAATGTATACTTTGGAAGGATTCAAAGAACAAACTCATTAAAAATTTTTAGTCCTTGTTGATACAAATCAGGTTATAAATCTGTCTAAATGTACCTAATTCAGAATTTTGCATAAGCTGTAACTTTAATAACTATAATCATATATGAAGGCAAGAAAATGAAAACATGAAAAATTTGCCCAAATTCCATTTAAGAGTAGCTATAACATTTCAAGAATCTCAGTTCATATTTGTTCGCATTAGTCCTCTGTGAGACCTAAGGGGATTTTTAACTCTTTCTCTCCTTGGAAAGGGAACAGAATTTTACTGCCTCATTTTCCAGATTAGGAGGGAGTTTGTAGAACAAATACTAAATGCCTAAATGCCATTAATGTCTATCCAAATTTGTAAAGAACAAAATTCAAAGTAATTATTGAAATACTTCTCTATTGTATCTACTGCACTCTTAAAAGAAGGAAACAAACACATGATAAAGTTTCTTAATATTGCATCTTCTGTTACTCTTACCAGAAATATTTTTCAACCTTCTAGATAACTCACCTTTACATAGAAAACATGATTGTCTAATTTTCTATTGCTCTGAGTAGAGTAATAGATGGTCTATTCTCAGTAGATCATAAAAACTGAATTCCAAGAATCCAAAAAGATAATAATAAGTTTTTAAAAGTCTTAATATAGGCATATATTCCAGATCTTTTCTATATTATCCTCCAACTGTTCTCTTCCTCCAGAAGACTTACCTATGTACCTGCCTCCATTGCCCTCTTGCTTCTGGTCAACTTTGGTCAATCAAGGAATTAGAAGGAGTTTGTGTAATATCAAAGGAATTCATTCTCAATTCTCCTCCCTCACTGAAAAATCTGCCTCTCTAACAAAGACTGGTAGCTCATCTCAAGGTAGTTCTCTTTTTATGGGTTCTGAAAACCATCCCATTTCATTGTCATTTCAGATCTAAGGATGGTAACAGTCTCTGTGTCCTACACCATCCCTATGGTTTCCCTGTACCCTGCCAAAACCCTTTTCAAGAGTCCTTTGATTAAGCCTTCCTCAGATTATCCTAACTTGAGCATGCCAGTTCATTCCTGCTTCATGCTTAACTGACACAATCTCTCTAAAGATTTTATGGTCTACTGAGAATAGACCATCTATTACTCTACTCAGAGTAATAGAAAACTAGACAATCATGTTTTCTCTGTAAAGGTGAGTTATCTAGAAGGTTGAAAAATTTCTGATAAAAGTAACAGAAGATGTTAAGAAACTTCATTGTGTGTTTGTTTCCTTCTTTTAAGAGTGCAGTAGATACAATAGAGAAGTATTTCAATAATTACTTTGAATTTTGTTCTTTACAAATTTGGATAGACATTAATGGCATTTAGGCATTTAGTATTTGTTCTACAAACTCCCTCTTGAAAACTGTATTTGTCATCTATTCTTATATTAAATTTTTCTCGGTTTTAAGTTACTGATTTACCATGCTCTCTAAGGTGAAAGCAATTGCAGTTATTATTATTTTTTAATCTGCAACATTCTGTCATTCCCAGTCATGACAGGGACCAAGTTGTCATTTCTTATAATGATAATTTATGATCTTGCCAGTGAGGCAATCTGCTGGGGTGTTTGGGAAACCTCCCATTTGCCTGGCTTTTATATTGCTTGGTTTAACATTTAGCATCTGGGACTTGGAAATATGATGTTTGCTTTATAAAACTGCATATTTTCAGATTATTTAACTGGTTAACTGAATTGAAGGCTTCCACAAATAAGATACCAGTGAAGTCCCAAGATGCAAAAGGCATCTGGCTAGTAACTATAAATTTCTGACACATATATTTAAAGTCTATGTGGTATCTCTATGAAACCAATTTAATTATGTCTACAAAGACACACATGAGATGAAGTGACCGTGTCAAGAAATGACTTTTGTGAATGAATATTAAGTTTTAGAAATATGAACCTACTTATAGGCTCAAGATGAAAGTACCTTAAAATTATGCCATAATGGTACATTATCATATAATATGGTAGACTGCAATTTATGAGAACAATACTTCTGCCCTGTAAATAAATATACTAATTAAGAATCTATGTGCTAGTCCATTTTGCATTGCTATAAAAGGAATACCTGAGACTAAGTAATTTATAAATAAATGAGGTTTATTTTGCTTACAGTTCTGCAGACTGTATAAGAAGCATTGTGCCAGCATTTTCTCAGCTTCTGTTGAGAACTTCAAGGAGTTTCCAACCATAGATGAAGATGAAGGGGAAACAGGTGTTGTCACATGATGAAAGAAAGAAAAAGAGAGAGGAGGGAGCAACCAGATTCTTTTTGAATGCCAGATCTCTTGTGAACTTATTACCACAGGAAGGGCACTAAGTCATTCGTGAGGGATCCTCACCTAATGCCTAAACACCTCCCACTAAACCTCACTTCCAACGCTGGTGATAACATTTCAACATGAGATTTGGAAGTGTCAAATATCCAAACAATATTAACATGTAAGGTGCGCAACTTGTAAACTTATGGTAAAAAGTGTTTTACCATGGAGATTGAAGCATGTAATTTAGTAGATTTCACCTTCTATTCCACATAGAACTTTAGCCAGAAATGAAATGGCTAGAGTTAGCTTGGGTCTTAGTGGAACCTATTATAACCTATAAAGGCAATATACATAATTATAGACCAAGTTTCGTATTGCTTCCACCCTTTTTCTCTGTATCAGCACAAGGAGAAAAGCAAACTACTAGACCCAATCAATGTTAAAATCAGTAACAGTTGTTATATGGCTTTTGGTGACAACATAGGAAACTTTTGTTTTCTTTTTTTTTTGAGTCGGAGTCTCACTCTGTCACCCAGACTGGAGTGCAGTGGCCGCTCCGGGCCACCACAGCCTCGACCTGCTGGACTCCGGCGATCCTTCCGCCTCAGCCTTCCGAGTAGCCAGAATTACAGGCGTGCGCTACCGCCCGGCTGATTTTTTGATTTATTGTAGAAATGAGGTCTTGCCTGCCCAGGCAGGTCTCGAACCCGCGGGCTCAGGCAATCCACTCACCTCAGCCTCCCAAAGGCACGGGATTACAGGCTGAGCCACCGAGCCCGGCTGACTTTTGTTTTCATAAGACTCTGTCCATAACATTTTCATTTATGTCAAGCTATTACAATCTTCATTCTTAGTGATTCAACAATGTTTAGTGAGTGTCTACTTTGTTAGTCTAAACGATGTGATACCGGAGAAATTGAAGCAATTACTATAGTTCCTAACTTGAAGTAGCATAAATTTAGTTACAAAGACAGCACATATATAGCTGCTAATAAAGAAAAAAATGAGTTTCTCTAGTTCATACCACCAAGTTGAAATTTGTCAGATTACCTGGTAATTTGTTAGGAATGCAGAAACTCAGAGCCTATTCTTGACCTAGTGTGTCAGAATCTGTCTGAGTTCTAACAAAATCTCAAAGTGGTTTATATTCACATTAAAGTTTGATAAATATTGCTCTGTAGAACAGAAATTACTTATATACTCAGAAAAAAATTAAAGTAATTGTTTTTATGAGAGGGTAATTAGCAGTTAATTTAGAATGAATGAGGTACAGTTTTGGGAAATCAGGAAGATAACATTGTTAATTACCTCATAATAATTTACAGGTTGAAACAAGATGGAGAGAGACATGGGACTTATTTCTTAAATTACTATATTCTCCAAATTATATGTTATCCTCAAACTATACCAATTTTTGTACTTTGTAAATGTTTTCATCCTAGAATATGTTAATTTCTAAGAGGGCAATACATGACCGAAGGAGGAGCCTGGGATTTAGAGATAGTTTAAGAAGATGATTAAAAATATCAACACTGGATGTAACTTTACCCTTTTGATAGAGTTACCAAATATCTCTACCCCTAAATTTTTTCATACATAGAAAGGAGATAATGTCTTCACAGTTTATTCGTAAAATTTTGTATGTATTCCTCAATAAAAAAAGGAAAATACTTATCCATATATATGGGTCTGTTAATGAATGCTCTACTGTTTTATGGATGTATTTGTCTATCCTTCACTGATACTATACTGTCTTGAAAATTCATTTTGATTTTCTTGAGATAAGGTAGTGTTAGTGCTCCAACTATTTTTTTCCCTAATCTAGGTCTCTTACATGTCCACATACATTTTAGATTTATTTGTCATCTGCAAATAAATACAGTTTGACTTTTCTCCCCCCAGTTTGGATTTTTTGGGTCTTAATTTACTGGTTAGAAACTCATGAATAATATGAGTAGCAGAAGTGAGAGTGATCATTCTTGTCTTGTACTTGGTTTTATGTTCATTTATATTTCTATTCTGAGTTTTTGTCAGGAATAGGTGTTATATCTTATCAAATAATTTTTTGATACTTATTGAGATAGTTATATGTGTTTTCTTTTTTAGTCTGCTATTGTGGTGAATTTCATGGATTGATATTTTAATGTTGAATCTAATTGTATTCTTGGGGTTAATCTCACTTCATCAGGATGTATTATCCATTTTATTGATCTCAAGTAATCAGTTTTTAGTTTTTTGATTTTTCTCCAGTTTTTCTGTTTTTTATTTATTTGATTTTCCTTTTTCTTTTTAGTTTTTTTCTTTTTAACTTTGGATTTAATTTACTTTCCTTCTAGTTTCTTCGAGTGGAAGCAGAAGTCATTGATTTGAAAATTTTATTTTTCACATTTTTCTTGCATTTAGTTTAGGGATATACGTTTTTTTATATCTCTAAAAGTATTCCTGAAATTTTTTTTCTGGAAGATAGTTAAACAACTTGGAAACAGTTTGATCCTTTTAGGTCTTTCTTTTAAGGTTTGTTAGACTGGACTGCAACAGATTTTAGTCTAGAGTTTATAACTCCCCACTGCTAAGGTAAGACTCTACCAGTTACTCTACTCAGTCTCATGAACTAGAATGTTTTGGGGTCTGCTTGGTATTAAAAGGCATGATTTGTGGATGTATGTGAACTTTGAGACTCTTATTTCTTTAATACTTTCCGTTGGTTCTTTCACCAGATTGGAGAAGTTCCTAACACATGTATGTACACTTATCAGAACCTGATTGAAAACTCCAAAAAGCCCCTCTGTAAATATCCACTGGTCTCTGCTGAACTCTCTTCTCTGGGACTCTGCCCTGTGAGGTCTAGCAACATTGCTGTCTCATAACTCTTTCTTCCCATAACTTTCACTCAGAGACAGTTATCTGGACTCTGTTTTTGTGTGCTGTGCTGCTACAGTAATCGGACTCTGGTGAACTGTGGCCACCAGGGGGCATACCCTGTATTTTCTGTTTCTCAGGAATCACTGGCCCTTTATGTGCAATGTGTTAAAAAAAATCTTGTTTCATATATTTTGTTTGTTTGTTTGTTTGTTTCTAGTTGTTTCAGGTGGAAAGGTAAATGTAGTCCCTTTTATTTCATTTGATCTGAGTGGAAGTATGGTCTTTACTTTTGAACTTTTATAGTCAGACATGTACATCTTATCTAATCACTCATGCTGTAGGCTTCTTGAAGGAAAAGCTTGGGTTTTAGGATTCTTTATATTCCATATATAGTTCTGAAAACTTGATAAGTGTCTGCTATATATTTGGTGATTTTATAATAAAATTAATGAGTGCTTTCTGGTCACTATAATCTCATATTTTTGTCTTGGTGAGTTTGCTTTTATACCAAAACAATAAAGTTGTCTATACAAATTGAATGATTAAAGAAAAGTGTATTTAAAATACTAAGTAAACTCTAAAGTTAATTACATTTTAGTTGAAATATAAAGCATATTATGATAATTATCTAGTAAAATGGTAGTTTTAGCTGATGATTTCTATCGATTAAAGCCATCTCAGCTTAATCCCTTGTTTTTTTGAAGCAGAAATGGATATGGGTATATAAATATCTATATCTTCATTGTAAAAATATGATATTTTGTTTATTCCAGGTGATTGTCAAATCTGGGCCAGGGACTTTCCTCAGTCTGGCTGTTTATGACAATTATATCTTCTGGTCAGACTGGGGAAGAAGGGCTATCCTGCGTTCCAACAAATACACAGGAGGAGACACAAAAATTCTTCGTTCTGATATTCCACATCAACCAATGGGAATCATAGCTGTTGCCAATGACACCAATAGCTGTAAGTTACAATAGAAAAAAAATTTATATTTTATTTATATAATCTCTGGTCTCTCAAAAATGTAACTATGTTTTTAATAATACTTAGATTTTGCTTTTCAAAATATATATGTGTATATATGTTTTTGTGACTACA
The DNA here is from genome assembly GCF_000164805.1 of Carlito syrichta. NCBI lineage: Eukaryota > Metazoa > Chordata > Mammalia > Primates > Tarsiidae > Carlito > Carlito syrichta. Next base: position 319,850 of record NW_007245769.1, on the reverse strand, counting down.
ATTCTGTGGATTTTGTTTTCTTATAGTTCTTAAGGATAGTATTCAAGATTTGGCTATTCAATATATTGAAATTATCTAAAATGATTAAGACAACTTCTGTGGTGCTTAACTCACCACCATAGGAAGACTTTATTTTTAATTACTTGTTTCAAAAATCTTATTCCACTCACTCTTCATATCTTTGAACATTCAAATCAAGTTGTTTCCACGAAAATGATACTTGATAGATAAGTTTTACATCTGTGCTTAAAAATTCTTTAATCACTGGAGTACTTACAAAATTGCACTTGGCGGTATTCATGTGATTTCTAGTGGAACTAGTTCATTTAATGCTATGGTATTCTTGACTGACGTGTTAGAAAGATTTAATTAGTGTTGCATGTTTTTCTAATGTATCTATTTTTAGGAATGTTTAGATTTAAAAGTTCTGAATGTTTCTTGTTCAAGAGTTATTATTGACAGATTGAGGCAGTCTCACTGTTTACTATTAATATATATCTAACATAGAATAGGAATTCAATATAAAATGTTACCAATAAAGTCTCTTCATCGCAGGTGAACTTTCTCCGTGTGCAGTATTGAATGGAGGTTGCCATGACCTGTGTCTTTTAACTCCCAATGGTAGAGTGAATTGTTCCTGCAGGGGGGACCGGATATTGCTAGATGACAACAGATGTGTGAGTAAGTAAAGAGATCGGAAATGCAAGATGACATATCTGCTCAAAATGTCACACATATAACTGCAATTGTTTTAGTGTATTCATCCACTGTATACATTTAGTGTATTCTTCTCCAATATTAGATCAACCAATTTATCTCCCTGTTCTTTACTTTGCTTCGTTACTGTACTTTGTTATAGCACCATGTGCTAGATAATGATAATCAAAATGGTGCTGAATGTTTTATCTTCCTGACTGTGGGCTGGGAGGTATTAGGGCTAGCTCAGAGGAGTACCTGAATACAGTGATCATCTGAAAACTTCCAGTTGTGACTTTGTGAAATGAGTCAACAGCAAAATTAATGGAAACTGAAATAAACCAGCATACAGGCAGTATGTCAGTAGCCTTGCAATAAAACCGCTCACAGTCCATCACAGTATGTAAATGAGAGCGAATGGCTCATGCAGCTTATTTGTAATCATTTCCAAACTGTTAATTAAGAATGTAACATTGCAACCTTGCACGATGTTTATACCTCCCAAAGGCATTACAATCTTTAATTAGTACCATTACAATATACACTTATTAACAGCTAAGTTTCCAAAACAGTTTCCAAAATAAATAAGGGTTCAAGTGTTCCAATATTGCCATGAAGAATTAGCAAGTCACATAAAAAAGGTTAATTTCTATTTAACATTAAGACAATTTGTGGGTAAGGAAGGTGAGAGAGAAAGTTGGAAATTGGTAAACTTACTCTCAGGATGTGTCAGTTTTAGGCATCTTTTCCTCTCCTCATCTAGATCCTCATCTCATATTTTTTCATGTTAGAATATTAGCAGAGCTGGATGTGTCTACACTATAATAATAAGTATTTTTCATCTTCATCTAAGTGTTCTTTTAATCTTCATCCATTAGGAAAATCTCTTTTAGCTGCTCTTTGCTTTAATGCAAGTCCTTTTTATAATTTTCTTTATTTTGAAAACAATTGCACCCAATACAATAACATAAACATATCTTCTCACTTTGATACCACAACCCAAAAGGGGACTTCTTAGTGAAAAAGGCAAAAGATACTTTATTTATGATTGTGCCAAAACAAATGAGAAAATGATACAATTGGTCAGATTTTTAAATGCAGGTGCCCAATTTCAATAATTCGTGCCACAAAATCCCATATTTCTTTGTCACTTAAACCTTCTCTGAGTTGCTCAGGCAATTGCTTAAACTCTTAAACTCTCTTTTACAGTTTGCCTTTGTGGTTTCAGCTGTAATGGTCTGAATCTGATGCCATCTGTAAGCCTGGAGTGTTAGCCATGCATTAGACTCACTCATGTTTCTTTCACAGGTCACTGCAGGCCAGTATTAAAGCAATACCTTTAGTCAAAACGCAAGGCATATTTGTGTACAGTGAGGCCTATCCATGCTGCAAAATAGATTAAATACAACTGCCCCTACTAAGCTACCTGCTTCTTTCTATTGATGAGAGAGAATTAATCAGGAAAAAAATATCTTTTTAAACAAGCACAGCTGTATTTTTATGAAATTGTAGAGTGATATTGGATACTTCAGAGCTGACAAACTGTTATAGCGGCAGACTGTACCCATTGTGCATTCATATTGAAATCCTCTGGTCCAGCAAAGAGATTGGAAAGTAACTCTTGCCTTCTCCTTGTCAAACCCATCTTTGGGAAATGCTAGATACTATGCTAGAATTATGCTAGCATAGATAATGTCCATATTTGAATGATTTCACCCAGGGTGTTCATTAAGTGTTAATGGCAGCATTACTGGGGTGAGAGGCCATTCACTAACAACTACTTAAGAGCAAAGGAGGGAAAACCATTTGCTGGCATAACTGTTGACAAAAAGAGTAGGCAGTTTTCTTCTACACAGTCTTAGTAATCTTATCGACATCCATAATAGAAATAAGCATAGAAAATACAATTAGATAAAGAAATTGCTGTGGAAGAGAACAACAAGGAAACCATGGTGTTTGTAAAAAAAAAAAGGCGGAAAACACTCAATACTTTTTCATCAAGTGAACATACCTGAGCAGGAATTGTACTTATACAATATTTTTTATAATCTAAAAACCATATCTATCTGTAAGTAAGTTTTGTTTTTCCCCAAGGGATCATAATTATATGTCACTGAATATGGTATTTTCTATCATAACAAACAATGTTTAATTGGCAATGAGATAGCAAATAGGATGTGCTCAAATAAATAAAATAAGTCAGAAATATCAATAGACTTTTAGTAAGTGACTGAATTTTCTTCAGTTCATGATCTCAGATGATTGTACTCAGTAATATTAGCACTCTGCTTAATATTTCTTAATTTAACTTTGACACTAATTTTAGATTCTAAATTCTTTGCTACTGTCTCTAAAATGACATTCTACGTCAGCTGCTGACTGACCAATGAATTTTAGAATGTGCCAATCAAGAAAAAAATCTTTGAAACATGTTGCTGTCATTAAAAGAATTAAGTTAATAGTCTGAGGCAGATGCATAGACAGACATTCTATTAAATTAGTTAAATTCTAGGAATAGTAGAGAAATAAAACCCTGGAGACTTCAAATAGTGTAAGTGGCTATGTAATTGAATATTTCTAAAATAAAGTTCAAAAGTTTATAGTAAATTGTAAAATTGAACTATGTTTCCTGTATCAGCAGAGATAAATGAATTCTACTTATCTCCAACATACTACAGGTGGATTTCAGTGTACAATTATTTAACAAGCAACAAAGTGAGTACATGCCAGCAGATACCATATCCCCAAAAAATTGAATTCCAAAAGTTTACTAGTAAATCTTTTATTTGTGTATAAAAATAAGTTCATTTTTTCTCAATAGTGACCCTTCAAAACAGGGGTCCCATATTGGCATGCGAGGGATGAAACCTAGCTGTAGAAAATGTGTTCTATACTTTGTGACTATTGGCTTGTGCTTACAAATGAGAACAATATTAAAAACAAAAAACAAAAACAAAAAAACCTCAGATTTTAAATTTCTTATAAAAATCCTGAGATTTAGAAAAGAGACAGCAGTGGTCAGTTGGAGTCTGTAGCATCAGGTGCCCATGTTTTCTGTTTTCCATTTGATCATTGTCCTTCAGCAGCTTATCCCACAGACTCCTGTTCATTTCGAGGAATAAGTGCTGCCATGTGAGGCAGGAAAAATGAGTCTGCTCCCTAGTATGTCCTACACATGGATAGGAGAAGAGGCTGATGAGGATGACTTTAGCAATTCCAGTGTTTCTGAATGATAGGGCTTGCTACCTAGATTTCATTAGAAGGTCTTTGGGAAGGAAGACCAGGTTGGAGGTGGAAAAAATAGAGACCATTTATTTACCTGAGATATTTTCACATCAAGCATTTAAAAATGAGTCTACTATGTACAGAAAAATTCCAGCATATGGAAAAATATACAATAGATTCTAAAAGAGAAAACACAAAAACACATTCAGTATGTTGAGAGCTTATGTAAGTGACTGGTTTTTAAAATTTATTTTTAAGATAGATTGCTAGTCTAGCTGCATACATAGAGTCATCCAAATATAAACTACTCTTTTCCTCTACACACAAGTTACCAAATTATTAACAAATATGTAAGAAAATGAAAAAGAAAACTATACAACTGCCAAACAATTTACAAAGGTAGTGTTAGAACAGCAATTAAAGTGTCCCTCTTAATTTTTTTAATAAAGAAATGCCATAAGCCGGGCTCGGTGGCTTAGCCTGTAATCCTACGCCTTTGGGAGGCTGAGGTGAGTGGATTGCCTGAGCCCGTGGGTTCGAGACCCACCTGGGCAGGCGAGACCTCATCTCTACAATAAATCAAAAAAAAAAAATCAGTCGGGCGTGGTAGCACGCACCAGTAGTTCCAGCTACATGGAAGGCTGAGGCGGAAGGATTGCCAGAGCCCCGCAGGTCGAGGCTGCGGTGGCCGGGAGCGGCCACTGCACTCCAGTCTGGGCGACAGAGTGAGACTCCAACTCAAAACAACAACAACAACAACAACAAAAAACCAAAAAGAAATGCCATAAACAATTGCTCTTTATTTAATTTTATATTTAGATAATCTTTAGTTTATTTTTATAATTAAGATTAAAGAAAATAATTGTAAGGGTATCAAAAATGTTTGTCATTACACAAAAGCACTGGTGTTTTCTTTTTTTCAGCTAAAAATTCGTCTTGCAACATTTATTCAGAGTTTGAGTGTGGAAATGGTGAGTGCATTGACTACCAGCTCACCTGTGATGGCATTCCTCATTGTAAGGATAAATCAGATGAAAAACTGCTCTACTGTGGTAAGTGTCCAATATAGGCTTTTCAGAGAGAAGTTTCTGATTCTTTCTACAGTTTTTGATTTGTTTGTCTCCATTTGGTTTATGTGAATAACTTCCTTAATGTTTCTCATTAACGTGTTGGTCTAAGGCAACTGATTTGGTTTTGCTTGTGTTAAAATGAGGCACTTTATTTCCTATTAAGCAGCCATGATATTCATTGAAGAATTTTTTCATCCACAAAATGGAAATTAAAACAAAGTAAAAGACTGTCTTTTGAACTGCTTAGTTACTCATCTTTAGCAGTAGGTTTTAGGCTTACATTCCTTAAGATGTAATTCAGAAATATCAGTGATTTGTGAATATTGCAGGCTTACTATGCAGCAGAGAACCACCAATCATCAATAGCATGTTATTGGGTTGGTATCAAGGTCTTGTCAATTCTATTCCTTTCTCAAGGATTAGCCCAGAGGCTTTGAAATAAACACTGATTGCTTTAGCTGTGCTTCTATTCGTCACATTACTTGACAGCCAAACTCTACTTGTCCCTCAAAAGTAGACATTGACTTTTCCACCCATGTAAACAACTGAGATTTGCCTTCATTGCAACAATGTTTTTCCTGGAAATTTTTCTTTAAGTAATGATTAATAGTTATTGTATTTTTAAATACTTATTGGTCAGATTTGCAAGTATTTTTTACCCTAGAAATCCTATAGCATTGGGATTGTAAGCTATGCAAAATGTAGGAATGCATATCTAGAATTGCTACACTTTATTTCTGCTTCTCTTCTTTGTTTTAATATCTAGGTAATTACACCTAAATAATCAAAGAATAGTTAAAACAAGAGGAAGATGGAACTCAGGAAATCCACAAGCAGTCTTCTCACTCTCTTACATTACAGAATAGCACACCCTTAGTTAAAATGATAGTCAAAAAATATAATTTATACATGATTGATCTATACCTAAAAGCTAAGGGAATTTACCTCAAATAGTATATTTGGTTTAATGAATGGCTATATCCTGCATAGTATGAAAATATTGAAGCATATAAAAAATTTCATAATAATCAGTTTACAAATTGCATGTACTAAACTTGACTTGAGACTGTATCTCACATTGTTTTGTGTCTTTGTAGAAGTCGGATCATATTCATAAAGAAGTGTGCAAACTTACTCTGCAAAGGTTCAGCTAGTAAATGTGTTAAGCTTTGTGAGCCATATGTGCTCTTTATCACATATTTTCTATTTATTTATTTTTATTGTTTGTAACCTTTAAAAAAATTAAAAATCGCTTTTAGAGCTAAAACCTTACAAAAACAAGCTTACAGGCTAGATCTGGCCTGTGGGCAATAATAGTTCAATGTAGGTGTAAAACATGGGCTTGGTAGCACACCCAAGGTTAAATCTTTGTTCCCAAACTTACTAGAGTGTGACTAGTGTGAACAACGTAACTCATGTTTTTATGTTATAGTTTACTACTATAAAACAACTAGTTCTTATGGTGATTGAGAGCACTAAATGAGCAAGTGTATATTTACATATACTCAATAGAGAGCCTGGTGCAAAGTTGGTGTTGAATGTATGACAACTATTATTATAAGTGGTAGCTCCTGTCTCAAATCAGTGAATGGCAAGAGACCTAAATAGAATTTAGAAGGCAATTCTTCTATTTTTCAGGAAATTCGGTAGATATTTTTTGGTAATTGAAAAAAGTAAATGTGTTGATATCTAGGTGACTCTTTTATACATTGATTCATGAATACAAGTTTTGCTGCCTTTTTCCTTGCTGTGAAATCCTTGCAGATAGATACATTGGAGATAAGAGATGAATGTTGGAGTGTTTTTGTTACTTTTTAGGTAAAAACGTATTTCTTCAAAATGGAATATATGATATATGTTAATTTCTGTGCTACTAGACAAAAGTGACAGAAACAATAATGTAGATATAATTTGAGTATGAAATCACTGAAGTCAAAACACTAAATGAAAGGGGTTCTTACTGAATGAAATACTCTTTGATAATACATGAATAGTCTAATGCAAAGCTTTTAAACTGCATAACATTTGTTTTATAGATCCATAATCCAATCATTACGAGTGAAATATTATCTGTGATACTCATTTTATAAAAATATTTCTATATGATTTCCAATTATGAGTATCTACTTTTATTTCTAAGAAAACAGAAGCTGTCGGAGGGGTTTTAAACCCTGCTACAATCGTCGCTGCATTCCTCATGGCAAGTTATGTGATGGAGAAAATGACTGTGGAGACAACTCTGATGAATTAGACTGTAAAGGTAAATATTTATTGCATCAGCCTAGGATTATTGGTATGCTAAGTTTTCCCCCAACTTTTCCAAGGGTTGTTTCCGAGAGCCCTGTGATAAATAACACCTAAAAACATCTATGGAACACACTTTGGTAAATGTTGTTGGAGTTGGTTTACTAAAATTAATTGAAATTATGACTTTGTTCCTTAGTTCTGATTTTTGCTTCTTTGGTCACTTTAAAACTTTAGCAATTCTCTCTTCTCCAGTTCCACCTCCCTGTCTGTTGTACATTTCTATCATAAATGTGTAATACTGAATTTATTGCTTCAAAAATATTGCTGGTCATTCCTTAATTCTCTGTTTTACTGATGTTTTCCTAACCACCAGACAGGAGACCTTGGTGTTATTCTTGATTTCTCTTTCTGGATATTCAGTCATCAACAAATCTTTCAGTTGTTTGAAATATCATTCATGTAAATACACTTCAAGTTTAGATTAACAGAGTATCCCTCTACCTAGTTTCCCTGCCTGTACTTTTTCAGTTCATTCCTGTGTTACCAGTTATGATAATACTGTTTAACATTTTTCCACAGTGACTAGTAGGACATAGCATCAAGCTAGACCCTCTGGGTTTGAACCCCACCCCTACACTGTCTAAATTTGGATAAGGCACTTAGTTTAATCTGTGTCTCAGTTCTCAAAGTGTGAAATAGAAAAAAATAATAATTAAATGAGAATATTCACATTAAATAAGCTTAGAACAGTACTTGGCATATAATGAATGTAATGTAAGCATTGATCTTTTTAAAAAAAAATTTTTAAATCACTGCCTGATGACCACTAATGGAGTGCAAGTGTTTGCAGAATAAATGAAAAGCTCTCAGTCTGACATTGAAGGCATTCTAAAATGTAGACCCGCCAGATATTTCCAAAACAATTTTCCTTTAAAATCCTTTTCATTCGTTGAACACACTGTATTGAGTGCAATTCATTAAGGACTGAGACACAAAGTTAATGAGACATGTGCCTGCCCTCCAGGAGTTCAAACTCTAAGTGAAAGGCTTGTCATATAAACAGGTGAAGATATACATGAGGTGCTGTGATTGCACACATAAAAAGACACACTTTTTTTGGCTTGGATATATTCTCAAAAGTTTCATATACTATATTAAGTTTAAGCTTAGTCTTAAACTATAAATAAGGTGGAATGATTGGAAACAGACAAGAATTCCAAGTAGCAGGACTAACATTGTAAGCTGCAAATAATTTGATACAATTAGAAACAGATTACACATAGGGGAGTGGTTAAAAAAAAAAGAGAGAAACAAGTTAGAGGAAAGAGCTAGGGCCTGAAAGTGTATTTTATACCATGTTAAGGAACTCAGGCTTTATCTCACAGTCACCAGAAAGTCATTGAACTTTTAACACAGGCCAAATATCATCAAACTACATTTTAAAAAGAAAAGAAAAAAATTGTGTGAATAAAAACTATAAATAAAGAGATCAGAAAGGCAAAACAAAAGCTACTACAGTAGCCAAAGCTAAGAATAAAGAAGCGGGAGACAGAAATAACAGTGTCTTAATAGGGAGTATAAAATGTTTTCTTGGATGATAAACAGAGAAAGCACAAGAAAGGACAGAGTAGTTTTATGGAAGTGTTTTGGCCTGTTTTAAAAATGTTATTTGTTCTCATTTTATTTATTTATGTTTGTGAGACTTTTGTTTGTTTGGAGATGGGGATAAGACAATAAGAATAGTTTGCCTTCTGAGACTGAATCACTTGTAGACATCCAAATAGAATTGTTTCACAGGCATGCAGAGAGATAGAGATCTGAAATTCAGGTAGTAGATGCAGACCAGAAGTATTGATTTTGGACTCACAAGAAGAAAAAAACTCGGAGAGTATGGTGTAATAGTTGCTTTAGGAGTGCATCAGAATGACTTGCTGAAAAAAAATACACATATAAAAAAGGCAAAGTAAGCCGGGCTCGGTGGCTCAGCCTGTAATCCCGCGCCTTCGGGAGGCTGAGGTGAGTGGATTGCCTGAGCCAGAGGGTTCAAGACCCGCCTGGGCAGCGAGACCTCATCTCCACAATAAATCAAAAAATCAGCCGGGCGTGGCAGCGCATGCCTGTAATTCCGCCTTCTCGGAAGGCTGAGCCAGAAGGATCGCCGGAGCCCAGCAGGTCGAGGCTGCGGTGGC